>NC_089534.1:25223181-25453181 GCF_963924715.1 Thunnus thynnus
ACTGTGAGCCACCTCACCTTGTCTATGGGAAAAATGAATGGGACTTTCATTTCCAGAACCAAGGACTCACAAAATAGCTCCTCCAACTGGCTGGCTCCAGCCAGTGGCACCTCACACCTCCAAAAACGTCTAATTTCCAAAAGATGTTATTGGATAAACTGACCACATATTAGGGATCTAAATGGTTACTTTCTTGCCTGAAAATATATTAAAACTTAATAAAGTGACAGATAAACAGTCCGACAGCGAGCCATGGATACACAGCATGCCTTGCAGTCTGACGAAGATAGCCGAGGGCCGAGCACCTGTCGGGATGGGTCAGGATGCTGAACGTGATGTAATTTCCCTGGCAAATCTGAGGGGAAACCAATCATTGCTGGGTGACACCAAGAACGTCTTCGTGGAAAGACCGTCTGAAAGTGCCGTTATCCGCAGAGACTGACTGACAGACGTGAGACTCTTTGAATGATCTAGTTTATTGGAAGCATACTGAGGCCTTTTCTCCATTGAATTACAATTAGTAGAAATGGAACCTGCCATAAGGTTGATGAATTTCTGGGTTGTAGTCAACAAATGTTTATCATTCAGTGTGTGAACAGTCACGTTTGACACTTCATAATGCTAAAACAAGAAAGCAAAGACCTTCAGAATGCATTTGATGTGAAAGTATATCAGTCTCGTCAGTTTGAATTACTGTACAGCGTCCTGTATATAGCCTGGCTGCACTCGAGTACAGGATTGATTTGAATCCCACTGGATCAATGGAACCACAGAATTAGAAATGTTTGCCTCCCGTGGGGAGATGGAAACACAGTTTGAGGGCCAGGGAATGAAGCACTCAATGGACCAATGCTATGGACAACATTCCAAGGTGTTTCAGGTCAATATGTAATATACTCATGGTCACTGTGTGAGTGCCAGTGGTGATTGGGTGCAGTGGTTGAGGGAACCTGAGGGGCTACATTGATCCTACATTCCTGATTTATCACTTCCCCGTTTGCATTTCAACTGCAATGGCATGTGCTGTTTTCACCTGACAAAAGGCATATATGTCACAGTATCAGTAACGCAAGTCTACCACTCATGTCACATATGGCCTTGACCCTAATAGGATATGTAGGTTAGAGGGTTCATCTAAAGGGCACCAAGGAGGTCAAAGGTCAAAGCTATCTGGTGTCTGTCTTTTCCAGATAAACCAGGAGTCACTTGTGCCCACTGCTACAGTATGTCAGCACTTAAATAGCCTGTGCTGTCTGCAGATTCCTCATCTGGAGGTTTCAAACTTCTAGCGCAAATAGATACAGTATGTCTTTCATCATTTTCATCTGTGACAAAATGTTGCCGTTTCAATTACATACAGAAAGTTAAGTGAGCTCAAAAGGAGAATAATCCCCTTCATGGTTGCTAAAATCCCAAAATTAAACCTATTAACCATGTAGTACTGTAGTTCAAGCCCACAAAGTGATACAGAGAAATTATTCTACTTACACTCATGCACCATTGTTTGCTTCTTTTCTTCTAAGTCTCTCTTAAAAGTCTAGTTCTAGTTCAGTCGACATGTAATGAAGTCCTGACCTTGTCCTTCTACTGTCAGAAATAATATTTCATCTGCTGTTGGAGTAGAAAAACAACAGCCACAAGGTTTCTCAGGGCTACTGGAAATACAGCAAAATATAGCTTTAGGCATATGCTGCATATGCTTGTACATTGTCTTAGTCATTTCCTGTACAACAAGGACACTTATTGATCACACGGACAGTGTTTACGTCATAATTTGTAAGACCTTCACCTGGTGTGTCTCTGGAAAGCACTGAAGGCTTTCTGGTCCTCATAGGTTTATAGATTACAGTCTTAACTTCAAAATGGAAGCTATTCTAGAAATTCCTCCATTGATCCATCAATACACTCTTGTACAGGGAGAGAAAAGCTGGTTTGTTGTAACACTTGTAGCAAATCTGACACTTAAAGGTCAATATGTACATTCTATTTTTCTGCTGTGAGTTGAAAAGTTTAATGACATGAAGGAAGAAGAGTTCACTGGTGGATTCTACAACTTATTTCACCGTTGAAGTTTGGGATTGGTTTGGATTGGATTAGATAAAGAATTCTTTATTCTGACAGTGCAGTGACAAGATGGATTCTTTAATTCCTGTTTGCTCACCTAACATATTCATTCAGTGTGTTTAAAGGATTACTACTGTCAAGTGACATCACTTCAGACAATTTATCAGATTTCACACAGCTCCCTCCGGGGCCAAAATAGACTACACAACTTTTTTCAGTTATGCAGTAGAACTCCCCAACACCTGGAAACCTGGTTCCCCTACAAAATGAGAAAGACAGCTTGTCTAATAATTACTGTGGTTAAGCTGAGTTGTTTTTGTTTTTTTTTTTACCTCTGTTACCACACACCACAAGGAGGAAAATGATTTCTATAGATTCATCTAACATGAATCACTAACTATGTTAAATCAGTTCATTCGTTGTGTTTCATGGTTTGGTGATTTATTTCATTTCACTGAGCTTAGGAGATGACATGTGAGAAACTGATTACAGTCAGTTAATCAGATAAACACGACATGCATCTTATTTTTCTCATGTATTTAACCTTTTTCAGGCTTGTGCCATGACGACAGTGATACGGACATGTTAGTAATAGTGTCATCATGACTGTCACATAAAAGTGCAGTGTTTCCCCTATATTCATTCTACATATGTTCCCCCATATATTCATAATTCTGCAGCAGTGAATTATGAGCACAGCTGCTGAAGTTTCACATGATCATTAATATCAAAGGGCTACTAAAGATTTTCACTCGCACACTGTGTAAGCACAATAACACCCTATGTTATCTTTGAATTGTTTTGAGTCATCAAGTAGTGCATCAAAATCCCAGAATCCTCCTTTTTATTCTTCAAAGTACTGTTATACAGGCTGTGTCAGTTAATAGATGCTGCAGCTTCTCAAGACCACAAAAAGTTTCATCTGTTTTGTCCCCAACTGCTGGAAAAGTCAAGGGGGTTAGCCCTTAGTTAGCGACAATGGGTTAGCCTAACCTGACCAGGCTCACTACAAATTCAAACTCACTTAAGGCGGACTGACCTTTAAGGTGGACCAGCTATTCTCATTTTAATGTCAATCTTAGCCGCTCCTGAGCAGAGAACAAGTTTTGCTCAGCAAAATGCAAATTCAGACATGAGACTGACATGTGAAATTGGCATCAGATCTATTTAAAAAGGGCAATCATTTTGCAGCAGGGGGTTGAGAAGCTTCCATTCTGTCGCTGTAGTTCTGCAGGAGCTCTACAAACAACCAGGAGAGAGAGACAGACAGCGAGGAAGAGAAAAGGGGAAGAGCTAGACGGGCAGTGGCAAGGAAACCAGAATTATCCATGGCAATAAACCTCCTCCTTGACTAAACAGAGAAAGAGCCAGTGTATCACTTCTTTTAAAGTTTCCCACTCCCCCTCTGCCCACTCTCAAACACACTCTCCATTCATTCACTCCTTTCCCTTCAGCCCATTCTCTCGCTCCATTCCTCCCTCAGCATCTCCTTCTTTCCCACTCTGTCTATCCTAAACTCTCTCTTCCTGATTCTCTCTCTCTCTTTCACTCCCTCTCCGCCTCTTCCTTCATTCACTGTCTCTCCCCTCGTCTCCTCAGCTCACCTCTCATGCTAATAGGCCATTCATGTGGTCTCTATGGTGATGTACTTTTCATTCCGTTGGAGAGGAACGGCCCAATGGACTGACAGGATTAGGGAGACACGGAGCAACCTGTGTGAATGTGTGTGTGTGTGTGTGTGTGTGTGTGTGTGTGTGTGTGAGCACATGGACGTGTTTGAGCTACACATGGTCAAAAACAGAAAAGAAGCAGATTATTTCGGGTTTTTCCATTTAAAGGTGCAGTGTGTAGGTTAGTGACATCTAGCGGTGAGGTTGCACATTGCAACAAACTGAATAACCCCCTCCCCTCCCCCTCCAAGCGTGCAGGAGAACCTACAGTGGCCACGAAACTTGCGAAAGGTCCTCTCTAGAGCCAGTGTTTGGTTTGTCTGTTCTGGGCTACCGTAGAAACATGGCGGTGCAGATTTTCTTTCTTTCTTTCTTTCAGTGGCCAATCAATCAATGCATCTCTACTTGAAATGGCATTAAACATACGGGAATCACTTGAGATGAGAGAAAATGAGGGGTCTCACAATGAGAGAAACAATCCATTAATAAGAAGAATCTACCTATCAGCCTGATATCCAAGTATTCACATTCCGAGCCTTCAGCTATGGTGACGAACAACTGGAAAGATGCAGCCTCCCCCTTGTGGTAAATGGCAATTCAAAATAAATCCAGAAATATATAGCTAGCTTCAAACCTCTTCATTTGTGCAGAGAGAAAGCTAAACAAACTACAACAACTACTACTACAACTTTATTCTATCTAAAACAGTAGCCTAGCATACCTTTGCTTAGTTAGCTCGTTTAAAGTCAAATAGCTTCTTGGACAGCGTTAAGTAAACATCAATATTATTTAATAATTAATTAAAAAATATGTTTTTCTTGTTGTTCCTACAGTTGGATGTAAGCTTCAATGTGCAGAATGATGTATGTGCAGAGTTTGTTTTCACATTCATCTAATGAAGAGGTAAAGTTTCTCTGTGCCCATTGAAAGTCTGATTTTAAGGGGCGTGGCCTAAGAGCAGGATTTGTGACATCACAACTAGTTTGGAATCCAATCCTGGTCCAATATTCAACTTACACAAGTGTGATGTGGAAACTTGAAGCCTCCAGTGCACAAACACTGAGAATGGACTTTACAGTGAAGTAGGAGACATCCTGTGTCCAGAAGTTAATCTTCTGAAATGAAATATATTTGCATATTAATAGATTCTGAATTTTTAATGAGAGAGAAGGAGTAGATGGAATTTTAAGGATTTTAATGTGGTAATTATACTTTTTTTGGAGAAAAACCATATCAGCACACATCATTGAAAACTGAATGATTAATCATCACAACACAATTCCTGAGAAGTGCAACAACAGCTCCATGTCATTTCACACACACACAATTTCAGCCCAGGATTTATTATGACTAAGCCCAAGCCTTACACATCACTGTCACAGCCTGACTGGTTAAACCTGCTGAAAGTGGGGACAATGCTTACAGCTCTGTGTGTGTGTGTGTGTGTGTGTGTGTGTGTGTGTGTACATGAAAAACATAAAAACATAGATCAGCCAGCATTGCAGTGCTGACTTGGCTATCTTAAGAACAGCAAACATTAGCTGTGTAGCTGTGTTTAGTAGCAACGCTCTGTTGCTACAATAAGCTCAGAGAGTCCCATCTATCAAACTCCAGTGTGGTTACACACAGGGGGGGTGAGAGTGAGATGGAAAGAGACGAAATTTCATGAAAGAATTTCCTGTCCACAATAAGAGTACTTATCAATTTTTCCATGATGTGAAAGCGACAGGAAGAAAATGAGATGAGATGCAAAATTGTTTTTTTATTGCGAGGATACGGCAAAAACTCCATAGTCAGCATGGTCCTGAGCCTGGCCCAGGTGAAGAGTCTCTTGACTCAAAGGTGAAACGGGGGGGGTTGGTGGTGGTGGGTGCCAGTGAGATGAGCTACGCAGATGCAAAGGTTGAAAGGGCTAGTTTATGAATGGAAATTGCACAATAGACAGAGATTGGATGAAGAGCTGAAGTGAGAGGCAGGAGAAGAAGAGGCTGGAATACAGTGGACAGTGAGCATGTAGCCTTAACTTAGTGTCATTACAGAAATGTCTGACTTGATAAACCTAGCATACCTCCCAATAAAAACATGCCAGTCCTAAGATGAGAGGTTTAGGAAGATAGCTAAAAACACACTATTCAGAGGGAAATGCATCTCTGTCCATTATTAAAAAATAATAAACATTTGTTTTTTTTACACCAGCTTT
Source organism: Thunnus thynnus (assembly GCF_963924715.1). Taxonomy (NCBI): domain Eukaryota; kingdom Metazoa; phylum Chordata; class Actinopteri; order Scombriformes; family Scombridae; genus Thunnus; species Thunnus thynnus. Next base: position 25,229,116 of record NC_089534.1, read on the forward strand.
TATTTTCTGTCTAAAGAAACCTCTCATTCCTGCAGTATAATCCACTTCTCTGTTGTCCATATGCTCAGACACTATGCTCCAAACACTTTTTTTGTCCAAATATGGCTAAATCCACAGTTTCTGACAGAGCTTTGTAGGGTGAGTGCAACATGAGAGCTGTGTATTTAGCTGTATTTTGGCAAAACTATGATAGTTTGGAACATACTGAGCATTCACTGAGTCAAAAGTAAGTAACTTATCAAAGCCTGACCTCTGTTTCATTAGTGTTTTCTACAGGTTTGCAACTAACTAAGTCACAGAGAGTAGAGCCTTGCTCAAGGGCGGTAGCATTTTAAAAAGGGATGGACTCTGCAAACTCATTCTATTTATCAAGTCTACCAGGAATTTCAACTTTCTTGCTGAAATTTCTTTCTTTGCTGTCAACATTAAAGTAATTTTTTTATGTTAACAATGGATCTAACGACTGAACGTGCAATGTGAAAGTAGTCACTCATAGTGATGAACCTACAGAGAATTAATACCCCACTCTTCAGCTCCCCTCAGCTCGTGTGTGCGTTTTAGCGTCTTTCAGCTCATTGTTTTGGTTTTACAAACCAAAACTTTACTATTTTGGTTCACTCTCACCACTCTCATCAACCTTGTTTCCGGCCAGCTGTTTTCAGTGAAAAAAGCTGTGAGAAATATGCAGCGCACTAGCTACTCAGCACCAAACAGCAAACAGACACTAGCTGGTGAACACAGTGGAACGTTTAGCAGGTAAAGACTCAGATATTTCCCTCAGGAGTTGGTGGAGAACAAAACAGCACCTAAAAGAGAGTAAATATCGGACTTACATGTAGTCAATAACAATTTATAAGACGGAAATATATCAGTGTTGTGTTTATAGCTTGTTGCACTGCCCCCATGTGGCCAAAAAAAATGCATGCAGGTTTGATGATGGTGGACTTCCTAACTGGAATTATGCAAGTCTTTTAACTTGAAAAACTATGGTTAACTTGCTACCTTCTGCAAATGTATTCCAGTCCCACAATTCAAGTAGTCACCTGGTTTAGTTTACAGGTATTAAGCACTGGACTAACTTGTTCATGTGATTGACAGGTTGTAGGCGCTCCCACCAGCTGCAGACTAGACTGCATTGTGATTGGTCAGATACCAGAGGCACACAAAGCTTATATGAATGCACTTATCAGAACGTGCCGATCAGATTTGGATCTGTTATCTCACTCACCAAACCTCATTATTTCTTGTGTAAATTAAAATTAGTAGCATTTTATCCATGAAAAGGAGTTGAATACAGAGCAGCTTAAACGTCCCTGCTGAACCGCTCCGGCACACTCTCTCTTCCTCTCTCATTAATCTCTCTCTCTCTCTTCCTCTTCTTATATCAGACACAAAAGGTGTCTCAGGCAGCTCCTGCAAATGAATTTGAAGATAACAGGAGCCTTCATTATTTTCCAACCTGAAGTAATCTAACGCTTAGGTCTGACAGATGCTGACAAAGAAGTTATGTTGAGAGACTTGTGCCACATGAGTTGCAGTTTTATACAATAACAGCACCAGTGAATATCAGCCTGTTTCTAATCAAGCCGTAGAGAAATGCTGAGCTGCTGGTGGCGTGAGGACAATTTCAATGGCGTGCTCGTGTCAGATAGCGTGGTGGCCTGGTGATAACGCTGGCAGGTTATCGCAGCCGCGTTAATATTCTGTCATTGTTAATTTCTTTCTTATCCCGCCCGCGTACAGGAACGACCTCTTTACCCTTGCTGCTCGAAATCAACGTCAGGCAGTGAAAACCTGTAAAGCCGTGTCCCATTTCTCACAACAAAAACACAGCGCTGCCCGTCTTTTAGCTTCATCAGAGGAGGACTCTGATGCTGATGTTTACTCACAAGCACAGTCTTTAAAATCTCCCCCCCAAGCATCCATTAACAAAGTAAGTGTCCAGTTTTTCCACTGACTTTAAAGAAAAGAGGAGAGCTGTTTGTAAAAAAAAAAAAAAAAAAAAGGTTTTGTTGAGGCCGTTCCTACTCGGCCTCCTCTGCATCCAGTTTGTGCTGAGCCTGTGGAATTCCACTCACAGAGGGGTCTGTTTATGAGTGTGTTGGTGTTTTATTTAGGACTTTGACGGAGCGTTTGCGAATGTGCCTGTGTTTGTTGTACAGACTGCTGCCACTCTTCGACTGCCTTTACACGGCTGTGAGGGCTGCTGGCTGCTGCAGAGATGTGAGACGATGAGCTAAACAAAGTCTAAACTAGGGCTGCCCTCCGCCAGATTTTCCTAGTCGACTAGTAGTTGTCAGTTCAAGCCATTAGTCGACTAGTTGTCGCACGTTTGTGATATTAATTTAATCATTTAAATATATATTTTAGGGGGCATCAGAAAATGGTTTGAGTTCCAGTAACATTGATAACACTGTGCAACATTACAGAGAAATACAAAACCATAATAATGAGCCTTTAAAATATACATTTTACAAGCACACGCACAAAGTGAGCCGCCTGTTAACAACAATGCTAATGTCAAAAGTGGTAACAATTCTGAATGTGTCGGAACACTCACCAAGGAGACTGAGTTACCTTTTTCAGTCACGTGGGTCTGTTAGTTCCGTTAAATCCTCCTATATCTCATTTCAGGTGGTTTCCTGGCAGGAAAGTGCTGAAGCTGACAGATATTTCACAGCAGACCGGATCACTGACTGAGTGATAAAGTTAAACCATTGGTCTGCCTTCGGCAGTCTTCACTGGTCGCCTCAGCCTGGTGTCACTTCCTGTATCCGTTGTTTCAAATTAAAGCCCTCTGGCGTTTTTTACAAGGTCCAGCCATTAACCAGGTTCGGCGCAGCTCCAGAATTTTTTTTTTTTCCTGCGACTAACTGAGCAATGAAAACTTGGTTGACTACGACTTCTCATCAACTAAAGGTTGTTCGAGTGTAAGCTCCACGACAAGAAGTGGATGCACTCATTAAAAGTGGAGACATCCTTGATGGTTTTGCAACAGTCTGATGATCACATGAGATCCTAACTACATCTCAAGAATGCATTTTGCAGTCACACAGAATAGACTCCTGCAGCAATCTGGTCAGACTAGTCAGACATACATTCCAGATAATCATTTCCATAAATATTAGCAGAAGCTGAACAGGTTGCCATGCCAACCCATAATGGTAACCAGGGATCTAGTTTGCCATATTTCTTGTATTCACTGAGGAACTGTCAGAAAACATTGCACGTTGGGTATGCATTGGCAACTTAAAGCCATCTGCAATCCCCTTGTTCTTTACCTGTGATCTGTCATTTAACTACTGAGAGCACCATGATAACACTCATCATTACATTTAGATTGCCAATTAGATGGATGGAAGAACATGACAGAAATGCTTGATTATGGTTATTTTTCACATTACGTCTGAGTCTCTATCCTGGACTCCCTTTAAAAGGCCTCAACGGCTCCTTCTGTCCACAATATTACAAAGTCTCACAGACTATTAGTCAGATCAGGTGGCGGGGGGGGGGGGGGGGGGATGAGCGAGGGAATGAGAGAAAGAGTACAAAGCCTGTTAATAAGCTGAGTGATGGTGGAGAGGCAAAGAGGAATCTGGCCTGCAGAGAGGAAGAGAAGCTGTTGCAGGATTTACATGTTAGGCGTTTAGCTGACAGCATTTTCAAAGTCAGCAATGCAAGCCTTGATTAATTATCTTGTTAGGTCCTTTTATTATAGCTGACTGTTTTATAACTTTCATTTCATTCGCAACTTTTGGAAAAAACAAAAAGTGCAACACAAACACTATTATTAAATATAGCTGCAGCTCAAAAGTATTAGCACTTTAATCAGAGGGAGGATGTTTTTCTCGGTTTGATTAACAAAGTATTTCACTGCTGTGTAAAACCCTCAGGTCTACAGCTGAAGTCCCACTGGAGAAAAATCTTTAATTATTTTGAAATTAAGAAACAGTTTTTTTTACATCTTAGCATATCACCCCACCACCGATCAGTTTTCTGGGCATGCTTTCCACTGCAGAATAAGAACCCTTTGTCACACACAATCCAATCAGCCTTGAGGGCAAAAGGGTGAAAAACAGATTGATTCCTCTGGGCCTCTGTACCTGCTGTAGTTCACAGTGGTGCAGATGAGATGAGACCGAGCTGACGCGGTTGGAATCGAACATAAATCACCTGGGGAGCCATTAAACTTCAAGAAACTTCTTAAACTTAAAGTATGAATGTGTGCGTGTTCTACATTCCTTTATGAAGTTCCTGACGAGCTCTGGAAAGCTTGAAGTCCGTGTGACAAAACACAAGAGCTAGCTTCACTTATCCACCGCAGTGGAAAAATCCTACAATCAACTCATGAAACAACAGATGCCTTCTTTTTACTTTTCTCTGCTCCTTCTTTTCAGCAGATTCCAGTGAGTCGGTGAGGATGAACAGCCACAGCAGTGACTCCCTGCAACACAATATACCAGATACGATGCACATTCTTCAACATTTTCTGACATATTATAGACTAAAACAATTAAAAGACAAATGAATAATGAAAACAGTCATTAGCTGTGGTTCTATTTGACATGAATGCCAACAGCCAGGCCTATACTTGGCACCTAAAAGCTTCTTCAACCGACTATTTACACTCAAAACACACACCGACCACGCTAAGTACTATGAAGCATAATCAAAATAATTAATACCACATTCTTATCTCTGGTTTGTATGTGTGTGTGTATATATATGTCTCTCAGCTCATGAGCAGATAAGAGTTGCAGTCTCTCTATGTACTGTTGGTGTTTGCACAGAGGTCTTTTACTCAGTAAGGAATTTCACAAAGACAACAGGAGCTCAGCCAAAGCATCAGCAAAAGAAACAAAAAGCCCTGATGAAGCTGCCAGCTCCCCTCCTCTCACCTGGCTTTCCCTTTGCTTTGCGTTTTTCTCAATTACTGAAAATATTTATGGAACTCTAGATTATAGCCTCCCTCCCCTTCCTCCTATATTACTGCTTACTCTTTATTGCCACTGCTAATACACTGTCTGCCCATGACTTGGAGCTGCAGCTTAAGTTTGTTTACTTTGTCTCTCGTTTCCTACGGTGTAACGCCGGCACTCTGGCAGCCAGCCGGCTTCTGTCAATCAAACGCAGACACCGACAGCCTGGGCCAGAGAGTAACGTGAACAGTCAGCTGACGTTAGGTTGTTTAACTCATGTTTTTAGCAAAAAAACTTCAAAAAAGACACAGTTCTTGCTAACGTTTAAATGTCAAGATGGTACAGAGTGGTGTTTCTTTCTCTAAGAAATCATCCGTGTCAGTAGTCTAGTAGTTGTAGTAGTAGATTTTATGGGGGACAACTGGGCTCATGGAGGTTGTGACGCTACATTCTGGCTCAATCCCTATAAGAGAAACAGAAAAGCTAGTGTTAATATTCAGACAGTGCTACTAAACACCCAGACATTCTCAAGCCTGAGTGTGTTTGTACGTGTGTGTGCATGCGTTCCCACTTTTAAGTACTTTCTGTCAATGCCAGTGGTGCTGGATTCTCCAGCAGAGCTTTATGTATGTGATGAGCGTTGTAGCTTTAAACCCGGGTCGGTGTTGGACTTGCATACTGATGACTCCTAACGCTGAGCTGAGGAAGCTAGAAACTTCTCTCTCTCTCTCACACACACACGGACTCACAGATATAAACGCACTCGTCATAACTGCTGTCAGGGCCCTAATAAATTGGCCGTGTTCGCGGTGTGAAACAATAGCTCCGACCCATCTGTTGGTGTGGGTGTGAGAGAGAGACGGAGAGAAGCGAGAGAGGAGGTAGAGAGGTGGGGCGTTGGGAGAGAGAGAGAGAGATGATGATGATGAGAGGAACGACATGGGGATGAATGAAGAAGAGACAGCAAGAGAGAGAGAGAAATAGAGAGAGAGAGGTGAGACAGAAACAGAACAGCTGATGTATTTTTACAAGCCTCAAATATCTGCTAAAGAGCTGATAATGCCTCCTGCTGCTGCTCATTGCACGCATACATTTTAATGAGGAGGAATAACTGAGGAAAAAGAGATGAGATTTCAGCTTTTATCAATCTGATGAATGATTTTTACTCTATAAAAGCCGCATCAGCACAGAAAGTGGAATTTTTTTTTAACTGTGAAGAGGCTATGGCAGTTGAAAAGTTGAACTGAATTCAGAGAGCAATTAGAGAGGACGTTTCAAACCCAGTTTCTGTATTGTCAGAGAGAGAGAGAGATTTTTTTGTCACACTGATTAGAAATGAATAGAAAGATCTGCATTTTAACACTCACAAAAGATGGTTTATCTAACAGTTTTCAGAAAAAATGTCCTTCACAATTTGATGGGAATACAAACGGAAAATAGAACAAAGCTAGAAAATGAGGAGATGGAGAAAGACAGAGAGGATAAAACAAAAAAAAAAAAAAAGGAAGGAGGGAGAGAGAGAAAGCAAGAAGCCGGAGGGGGGGAGGAGAAAGAGAGAGAGAGAGAGAGAGGAGGAGATAAGCTGAATGGCCAGAGTGAAGTGTTTCTCTTTATCTTGAGCTGATAAGACCAGCCTTGGCTCACACAGTGGAAGATGTAGGACAGACACTGCTCCAGGTCTCTCTCGCTCTAACACATGCCACACACACACACACACACACACACACACACACACACACACACACACACACACACACACACACACACACATATAAATTCCCAGGCTGACTTTGAGGAAGTTTAAAGACATTCACAAACATATAAACAGATTTTTTTATTAAAGGATAAATCTGTAGTTATTTTATCCTTTCTTAACGTTCTTTCTTCATAACGTTCCAACTCTCTATATATGCACTGCAGTTTTTAGCAAATGTTACTCAAACTGGAGAAAATAGTGCATTTGTTAGGGACTAGTTTCAGCAGCGTATTAATACAAACTTGTAGAGATGAAATGATTAGCCAATTAATCTATTACTTAAAAGAAAATCAGCAATTGCATTTATCAATTAATCATTTAAATCTTTTTTTTTCCAAAAATCTCAAAAATTAACTGACTTCAACTTCTCAACTGTATAAATCTACTAGTTCTCATAGTCTTCTATGATAGTAAACTGAAGATCTAACTGCAGCTGACACATGCTTGCAACTACTAAAGGGCAACGCTGTTACTAAGTGACAACAAATGGGGTTTTTACGGGAAAGTATGGACTGACTGACTGACTGGTACAGATTGTAGTCTGTGACCTCCGACCTGAGAAAGAACAACACACAGTGGAGACAGGAGAAAGGACAGACAGCTGCTGTGGGTGAGAGGGGACAGATGGACAAACAGAGCAGCCACCTCTTTTTGGTCTTCACACACATTTACACTCAGACAATCAACCATCTTCACCTAAAAAAAAAAAAAAAATCACAGCATCTCATCACACCGGCCTCACAATGGCTTAGACAGGTCAAGCTTCACACATACACACATACACACACACATACACAAACACACACACACACACATTGAAATCCATAGAAAAAAGGCAGCATGTTTCAACAATTGGCAGTCTTTCCCACACAGAGAGGAGCCACAGCGAGTGAGAGGAAGCACAGCATCTAGTCTGGACTGGATCATCAGACAGCCCCCACCAAAAAACACACACACACAAATACAATTTACACACACACACACACATACACAGAGCCTGGCTGGCAGGGTAGGATATTGGGCATTAGGTTGGCAGAGGCATTACAGCCTGCCACATAAGCCTCTTCCAGTTTTTACTACCACTGACATCTGCTGCCTGAGGTTACATGTGTGGATACAGCACTTACAGCGTCGCTGACAGCAACACTGGGAATATGATCTGCACGACATAACACTCGTAGCGGAGACGCTGAAAAGCAAAACTGTGTGTGAATAATTGAGCTCATTTGATTCCTTCTGTGCAAATTACAAAAAAAAGAAGTGGACTGCAGGTGTAGGACACAGGAATTAACAACACGTCTTCAACCTTTAATACAAAACAGGTTGACAGGATGTCCACAGATAACTCATTTTAAATTGCATAATAAAAGCACACAGGTAGGTACCAGTGTCCTGCACATTGTGTCATTTTGCGATGGTTAAAACGCCGTCCGGAACAATGAGTTAAAATTACAGCAGAGCACAGTGGATATTTTATCCCTCAACCTTCCTGTAATGTTAATCCTGTCCAAATGGAGCTTTAAATAAAGATGAAACTCTACCAGTTAAATCATCACTCCAAAAGATGAACAACTGCATTCAAAAAATCATCTGGTTCTTTGATGAAAAGTCGAAGGACAAGCCAGTTTGCAAAGTTAACTACAATTCCCACGGTGCATTTGGGCAAGAAACATACAATCACCAAGCTTAAAACTCAGCTGTAAACTATTGGGAAAACTGATTTTACAGTTTTCAGATTCTGGGTTGATTTTAGATGAATTGAGAAACTTTGGCATCATGTTTTGTTTCCAACTGCAACAACCTGATTTGCGTAACTACAGCTTTGATTCATGCCTCTGATTGGCTGCTTCTCCACAGCAAATTTGTAGTCTCAAAACTTGAAAAGCTGTGGCACCCAGGTGATGTGACCTCAGACTTGACAAAGCTTCTCCAGAGCCACAGAAGTTATTAAAAAACTGTTTTCACAGGGTGAGAAGAACTCCATATAACTGCTAAACTGACTTTGATATGTTAAATTGGTGGAGTGCCACTTTAAAGGAAAGCTGTCACAGAAGCTTTACTCTGTTAATGCAACTTAATTGTCAAACATACCTAATCTAAACTGGACTGGCTCCAGTGTACTTTTAGCAAATTTTAAAACATGATCGGACATCCCTACTAAAACGTCCGAGACACTGAATCCCCGCCAGCTGCGGAGCTGCGGCTCAGTAACTGACCCTGAGCTCAAATATCAAGTATCAGTGACAGCGGAAGTGAAAAAACACATGGCCGTGTGCGGATCCGATGCTGGTATATCTTAAAATACAGCAGGCTGTGCGGTGGAAAGCAGGCCGGCGAGCGTCTGTCCGGGCTGTGGTAAAACAGATTAAGGTCTAGTCCAGGTCTCGCCCCTCTAATCTCACCTGACTGTCATCTTAACCCTGCCTCCTGCTGATTTGTTACACAATAGGCCAACGGCTAAGACACAAACGCAGCATGCAGTCACTGATGTGCTGCCGTACACAAACACTGCTGCACATGTAAGGAAGAAAAAAAAAAGAGCATTCCTGTTCGCCTAACATGTAATCCTGGGTGATTTGACAGTCCACTTGCCTTAATATCAAAGTTTAAAACATCTCTGTCACATGGGCTTAATAATTCATTTTGGGCCCAAAGACAAAGGTTACAAAAACCAATCAAGCCCTGTAGAGCTGGACTCTGAAGACCAGTGGAGAAAGCAGTAATCTGGTGTAATCTGACTAATGGCCAGTGAAGATTACTGTCTGACCTCCTCCGTCCCACGCCCAGGACACACTGACACACACACACACACATACACACACATACAGGTAGAATTCAAAAACAGCCTGTAATTGTATATAACCATAAAAGACAAGTTAAGGTGGAACCCAAAGGTGAGAACGGACAGAATAATTAGAACAGCAGAAGTCCTCGGTCAAGCGAACAACTAACATACACCCACAACTGTGTGCATACGTGTGTGTGTGTGCGTTCTCGAGTGTCGACAGGTGATAAGCAGGCTGCTTCTGAGCAGCAGCTGTGTGACTGTGGGCTGTCAGGGGCCGTGGAGAAAGAGAGTGGCAACAGAGACCTCTGAAAGTTTAATAAGTGTCTCGTTTTAGAGATGAGGGCTAGCTGCAACAAGAAACAGGATTTAAAGAGCTCAGCCAGCTGACTGTAACATCCAGCACTGTACACCGACTCTGTTCTGTTCAGCCAAGTGTGTTTCCTTGTGGATCAAAGGCAGCACACTGGGGCTTTACAAGGGACTTCCCTTCTGCTTATGACCTACTTCTATAGACAGATTTATACTAAAACTGACAAACATGGTAAAGGATGCAATTGTGATTATTATAAGATCAAACCGTCTGATCACACCGTCAGCTGTTAATAGCGTTCCGTAAGAGTTTTTTTCTACACATGAAACATGTATTATGGGAACATGAACATCATAAGCATCAATAAAAACAATAGCAGTCTGTCCTGAAACTATGCTTACATTGGGGATTATCAGCAAGTACATCACTAATCCCAACTCATCACAAATCAAATCTTGGACAAAAGCAGTTGGTAAACTGATAACTGGACCGTTCCTTGTCTAAATAGACACAGTCCTGTGTTTGACTCTATTAAAGCTTTTCCACCAGGAAAAGATGAAATACAGTAGTCACATTGTAAAACACAGAATTGTGGCACAGACTATCTGCTGTTAGCAACCTTCATCTACAAATTATACTTTTTTAAATACCTTGTTTTGAGGAATAAACTTGTTTTTGCACAGCACTTAAATGTTGTCAAAACACGAGAACTTGCCTGAATAAAATCTAAATTTGGCAAAATTATGATTTGAATCAGGAAGTAATTCTCTGATCAAAGAAAAAGTAAAAAAGATTATGAATCTGACTAGACAGCCAATGGCTGCTTTCAGCACTTGACAGTTTTTCGATTCTCGGACACACACATATCAGAAAACTACAGAGCTTCGATACCGGCAGCGCTGCATTCAGACGGTTCAACATGGTAGTCTCAACTACACAAGAAGCCAAAGTGATTCAGACAGATCATGAGATCACACACACATGTGAAACCAACCACTTAGAGCTGACCCAGTCGGTGCAAACATAACCCACTGATAGCTTTACTGTGTCAAAGGTCATGCGCCACTCAGTCAGGAACAGCTTCAGTAGATGACAAGCAGAGCCTTGTTCTCTAGTGGAACATTTAAAAATAAAAGAGGAGTAATGATAATTATGGACAACCAGGTGGGAAAAGGATGACAAGGGTGTGTGCGCGTGCATGTGCGTGTATGTGTTTGTGTCTGTGAGACTTATCCTACTTACGGGGACACAATTCAGTCTAAAGACCAGTTAATTGGGGACAAAAGCTGTGTGCCCAAGTGGGAAAAAGCTGATTTTTGGGTGAGTGGTTAGGGTTAGGCAAGTAGTGGTTATGGTTAGGGTTTGAGTAAGTCTCCAGGAAATGAATGTAAGTCTATGTAATGTCCCCAAAAATGACCTAAGTAAATGTGCGTGTGTGTGTGTGTGAATGTACATTATTCACTTCACCAATAAAGCAGCATTTAAACAAATGAGTAATAATTTAAAATGCTGCATCACACAGCCAAACCTACATCGAAGATCAAAGTAAACACAGAGCTGTTTTGAGCCGGGTGCAACCTGCTGCCCTACCCAGCCAAAATGAATTATTCAGTGCACACACACACACACACACACACACACACACACACACACACACACACAGTGCAGTTCTCATGCTGCAACAGGGACCTGAGGCGTGCCTTATTTTGACAATAAGTAATTAGAAAACCATTTCCTAGAATCGCCCCCAACCCTGCATTAAAGAGGGACGTGTGTGTGTGTGTGCATGTGTGTTTGTGTGTGTGTGTGTGTGTGTGTGTGTGTGTTGACTTTTGTAGACACCTAAAAAGTGAAGAAGTGATCTCTTTGGCTATCTAATAAGAATTTAATGAGCCAAGTCTGGCAGTTTTAAACGTTTAACAGCGTAATAGAATGGTGGAAACGCAACAGAATTGTTTATCATTTGAAAGCTTAAAGCGCTTCCTGAACAGAGCGAAGGATAAACCGTCTCTGCCGGGCCTGGGTCCGACCCCCCTCGGTCCAGCCTGGTGAGCACAACTGACCGCGGGGAGTTCATGTGATGATTCTCTCTCCCACTGCACAGCCATTGTCCGGGGGAACAAAGATGGAGAGGTTTGTCCGGGATTGCTTCATTATGGAGGACAAATGAGGCCTGACTGTGCTGTGGATGACCTGTTTCACAACTCACTCCTCCCTCCCTGCCAACCTCGCCTGTCTTTTGCCTTCTTCTTCGTCTTCCTGGAACTGCCACTCTTATTTCTCCTCTCCGTTCATTCAAGATCTAGGGAGGCTACAATTGGCCGAACAAAGAGTGTCATTTTGGCGGCGTTGTTGTGTTGCCGGGACGACCCCTTCTGATGACGGAACTATTTTGGGGGGGGGGGGTTGTTCGGTGGGTGCAGCATGGCAGAGTCATGATAGGTTGTTAAGGAGCTAAACTACAGGCCCATATGTTGTGTGTGTGTGTGTGTTTGTGTTTGTGTACATGGCCTGAACTTCACGAAAGAGAATGAAAACTAAAAATTAATTTGTTAGCTGCCTTTTTTTTTGATCCGGAGGCTGCTTTAAAATGATTGACAGGCCGAAGATTAGCTTATGTTATGGAAATATCAAGTATTCAAATGAAACATTTACAAACCTCCTATAATTATGAATTGTGCATCGGTAGGCTATAAGCTAACCCTTAGCTGTAAAACAACAAAGGCCTACGTTTCATGGCTATTAGAAACTTTAAGAAAAACTTTTAACAATGAACTTGGTCATCAGACAATAATGAATCGTAATTATGAAATCAACACCTTGGCTGTAATCCCATTTGTCTGATGCCCTGCTGTCCGCCTGGTTGCTATATGAAAAGCTGTAGATTACGTTACATAACATTCGCTAACAGGCTCAGAGTTAATTTAGTTAGGGTATTATGACAGTTTAGCTAACTTGCTAACGTTAGTCTGTCACTAACCTCAATCACGTATGCATAAGAAGCTCCAGTCTGTTATAAATCTAGCATAACATTACATAACTTACATGCAGATAAATTACTGAATCAACATACAAATCAAATGTACCTCGAAAACACATGAAACATTAGCTACATGACAACGCACCAAAATACCGGTGCCTCCATCACCCAGACTGGTAAGCTGTGAAACTGAGAGGGTCTGCCCGTTCACCATAGTGTCCTTGCATCCAAGCCGGCTAACTTCCAGTCAGACCTCTGTTAACTTGAATGGAGATAAAATAATTTAATCGTGCGGCTCTTCTAGTTTTATCAAATGTTATCAGACAGAATGGATCAAATTCTGATAGTGAAACAAGTCATTTTGCAGGGGTTGTTTGAGTTTTGTTACATGTGATGTAATGTAATGAGAGTTCAACAGGTTGTCTCTACAGCGGTGGCAGCAGGTTGGTTGGTTTCGGTCTCGTTTTCAGAACCGTTACATCCCTACTATCTATTGATTAATTATTGGTCTTAAAGTGCATTTTAGAGTGAAACTCTTCATACGAGCATTAATGATATCTACAACAGGTTCAACAGTAAAACAATAACAAAAGCTCAACATTTTTTTTACATATATATAGCGACGGCAGAGAGAGTCAACAGGAAACGCAAGGGGAGAGAGAGATGAGGTGGTGACATGCGACAAAAGTCCGCTGCCGGGATCGAACCATGGACGTTGCAGTTACGTGGCACACGTCACAACCAGTAGGCTACCAGGGTGCGCCGTCACACTTTGAGACAGAAGCTCAGAGAAGCACACTGGACAGTTTCTGCTTCAAACCTCTGAACGTGATCAACAACAATGAATCTCATGAAGTTCTTCTCTACAGTGCAACTACCACTGTACAAAAGTGTCCACATGTGAAGCAAGGTGTTACTTTGACACACAAATACACACTGAAGCAAAAGATAAGAATTCTTCCCTGTACTTTGATCCAAACTGTTTTGCCTGGTCGTAATTAGCTATAAAAGGGAGTTAAAGGTTATCTGCTCTCGGGGTGGAAGTGATGAATACAAAGAGCATGAAAAGACAACATTTACTTTTAAAAAAGGTAGTGGCAGACAAATGAGCAGCTGTCTTTAAAGTTTCCATGGAGGCTGACATTCACTACAGCTAGAGTGAGGTGTTTATTTGTGTTTGTGTGTTTTGCTGTTATGTAGTAAAAAAAAAAAGCAAATCTGCTTGTAGGAACAACAGGATTAAAACACATTTGTCAGCAGCAACCAGCAGAGCTCCATCCACGCTCACACACACACACACACACACACAAAGTTCAGCCATCATCATGAGTTTAAGTGAAAGTCATAACATAGCAAGTCATAACACCACAGTTGTACCACCATGACAATAAGAGTCTATTCTTAGCACAAAAATGTGTATTATTTCAATAAAGTGACTATGGAAACTCTGGTGAACTGATGTGTGTGTTGTATCTGTAGTCAGTGGTGACCTGATAGAAGGTTCAAAGGTTCAAGAAGTTAGCAGGCGCAAGGGAGCAACAATAATCCCTTTGACCAGCCCGACGCTATACAGCGTGTGCGTGTGCCAGTGTGTGTGTGTGTGTGTTCCTTCGCTCGTGTCTCTTGAAGAATGAATAAAATGTTGAAGTTTAGTAATCCATTTTAATGTGTTTCCTGACTGACTCTCCCTGCTGTATTTTCCAGTGTTCCTGGACGGCCGTGTTACAGAGAGAGAGAAAACGTGAGGAGAGGAAAACTCACTGCTTATTGATTTCTAGCTACTCAGCTGCTTGGTGCCTCAGACACGTCCAGCTTCTTTACAGCATCCTTTCTGCTGGGAGGATGTGCGGCAATGATGGAAAAGTGGTGTAATGTCAGTCCTCTAAGATCAATCAAATCAATCGAGACAGCGCCTGTGCGTGAGTTCAAAACGCTTCGTTTACAGCTCCTGCACACACACGTGATACGTCCACACAGAGCTTTTCTCAACGTCGTGGGTGTGTACGGACCAGTGAGTTATGTTGCAGCTGTTATAGTGAGACACCTTTATCCATCTTATTAGTGCATTAGTCTGGAGACTTCACATAGTAGGTCTTTTTCATGGAGGACGTTAAATAATAAAATGAATGATGGCTGACTTCCATTTAGCTGCTTCAGTTTCAGGGTCCTGGTATTACTGGCTCGCTGTCACACTGTCATGACTCACTGGGACGCTTGAACGGAACAGATCCATCGTTAATGTTATTAGTAACACCTGTGCTTGTCCTGCTACGGACACACAAGCTCCAGGTTGCAAGCATATTAGTCCAAGCGTAGCTCCGCCCGCCTCCAACCTGATCTAATCAGCCAGGATAATCGACATCACCTGAGTACATTAGCATCAACACCCACATTTTTTGTAGTTTATGTCGCTGTGTAATCGGATACTTTTTAGGTATGAGTTTTCAAGATGCATCCAGTTTCTTTGGTTCCTCTTTTTTCTTTCCAATAGTTTACATTGCATAATTTCTGCTACATTTATATGTTTTGCTTTAACCCAGAATGGATAGAGGTTTTGCTTTTCTTTGGTGTGAACAGACACAACTCAAAAAACTCAAGGTACACTTACCAGCTTCTTTGGCTAAGATGAGCTATCTCTATGACAACTGAGCAAACTCCATTCACTGATGAAGGCCGTGTGATGTGGTTGAAAGCTCCAGTGGATCTTGAGGTAAGACAGGTCAAGAGTGAACTTCGACTTTCAGCCAATGCTGTTAAGATTTTGAAGCATCATATTAAGTATAACGGTGTTCTGACCCCTCACTAAAAATGCCTCTGCATCACATTTGCTTTCTCTTCCTTGCCTGCTGACCAACAGAGCTGAAACGCCATAAACATGATCTCAGAAGAAGACAAGTGAGGCGGAGGCAGGGGAGGTTGGCAGGGTAAAGCAGAGAAATGCACATTCATGAGCTGTCGTGGCTCATCATGCTAGCCTGGCCTCCCGCTGGCAAATCACACAGATGAGCGCACCGTGGGCATGCAGCTGGTCAGAGCTGCGCTTCATGACGACCGACACGTACTGTTGACTGGCACTGTCCGAAACACTCAGGCGCAGGCCGAGGAGGCGCACAAACACACGGTGGCAGGACCTCTCATACACACACACACACACACACACTGGCACACAGGGAAAACAGGGTGTGTTACAACAATTTTCAATACCAATGTCAAATTCCAGAGATCAGCGATGACGAAGTTGAATCTGAGGATGTCCAGATGTTTCTTCCTGGAATCGAAGCTATCCATGATTGTAATTCATAATCATAATAGGACACACGAGTCAAGTTAGAGGTTTTTCCACCATGTTTTATGATTTATATATAATCAAAGACAGTGACTGCCAAGGCCCTATTTTTTTTCTCTCTTAAGCAACTAAAATGTATTTTCCATTCATGTCTCTACATTCAATGTACTTGTTAAAGTTGAATAGACTGCATTAAAAAAGATGCATTATCAACATCATCTTTCAGTCAAACCCTGGTTTTCTCCCCAATAATGTGCAAAGCATTAGCAGTAACACCTCTAATGGGCCCGTAAGAGTCATAAACAAGTTCAAATGTCTAAAGCCCTACAAGCAGAATCTGGATGCTGCTGTTAACTGTACGTCACGACACAAAAATGTTGGACAGAACAATTTACTGAAGATGTTACTTGCCTGTAAATTTCATTGCAGTCTGTCCGTTTGATTTCAGTATTTCATGCGTACGAGTTAAGGGTAAGGGAAGGGTCACCAAAATGATTCATCTTCTGGAGGCCTTTGAATATTCACACTAAGAGTCATGGCAATCTGGCCAGTGATTGTCTAAAGAAAGATGGATTCTTCAAACCACGCCAAAACAAAGACATTCGATCATTTTACAAGAGCTGTAGTCAACCAAAGAAAATCTTGGTCGACTGAAATCGTACACAATCTTCAACTAATCGATTAGTCGCGGAGGTGGGGGGGGGGGATTTTAATGGGACAGAGTGCACAGTGAACTCACATTTCTCCGTTTTGCCTCTTCAGGTTAGGCTAACCTATTGTTGCTAACTTAGGAGCTAACCCCATTCACTTTTGCAGCACTTGGAGACAACAGACCTGACTTTTTAGCATTTATTAACTGTTACACTGGAGTCTGTACTGTTCATTTATGGCCAGACTGAGAACTTACCGCTGACCTTTTCCTCTGCTCCGCTCGCATCCACCGTCACTTTCCTGCCGCTCTTTTCCACTCGCTACGCAAACATACTAAGCACTGCGCTATTCCTAAACGGAGTTACGCTCCCGATATTTAGCGTTATTTTTGGCATTAAAAAATATCTTTTGGCCTGGTGGGGGTTCGTGGATATTATTACAGGAGAAACGCTGATTCAGCAAACATTCAGTATGTTCAGTAAACACTCAGTAAACATTCAGTACAGTTAGACCCAGCAGTCTCCATTAGGTTGGGGCGAATTCAAAATTGTGAAAACAACGGGGGTGTTTTGAATACTAGCCCGTTTTCACAGGTAATTTGTTAGTCTGTCCCTCCCGCCGCAGGAAATAATGGATTAATCCTGGAAAGCTACTGATGTAGCACTTTTCTTCTTATGAAAATAACACGGAGATTATTCGACCAATGAGAATTTAGTCGGACTAAAGCTAAAATCAGCTAAAAAAAATTCTGGAAAAACACAATGTCGCTAAAATGAAGTTTTATTCTAAACATGCTGGCAAAACTTTATAATTTCATGGATCTGTTGCCATTTGTTTTTTTCCTAAAATATCTGTGCGTAACATTGTGGTTGTAGTTGAATATTAAAAAAGTCAACCCTGACTTGACATATAAGACGGGACACAAACTTCTGTCTCTGGTGTCCAACACTCTGTACATCAGGCCATCCAGTTCAACATCCTCCCTACAATCTTTCAGGACAGTCACACTACTTCCTGCTCTGGATCTTTAGCTCTCCTGTCAATGCAAATCCATACATCTAATCACATGTATATGAACTGAATTCTTAGCAGACAGGGTTGGTGTTAGGTGTGTGTGCACGAGTTGAAAGATGTATGGGCTGTCCTCATCCTGACAGCCATCTGTGTGCTCGGTCTGTCCCACACACACACACACACACACACACAGCATAGATCAACCTCGTCAGTGACAAATGTGTCCGAGCTAACCCTAGCCCAGGTGCAGACACCAAACTGTACGTTCACAGCATTCCACCTTTCCATACACAGTGAGTGATGTCAGTGGCAGGAACTCACCAAACCCACAGAATGGCAAAGATGATGCCTCACAGGTTAAACACACAACCCTGCTGTCAGTCACACACACTGATGGAAATATTTAGAGCTTAGCAGACACCTATTTCTATCAGTGCTGGTGGAAGGTGACCTCTATAAGTGAGCACAGAGATTATTGTCTTTCACTCTTGACCTTCACCTGTTTGGGAAGCAGACAGAAGTAACATCCTTTAATAATAAAATAAGACTGAAGTAGAGATGTGTTTTGGTCAACCGACATGCTAGGATTATATTACACAGAAGCACAATGTGAAAATACAAACAAGCGTGCAGCTTTAACAGGTGGGTGTAAGCTTGTGTGTGAAAAGTGAATCAGAAGTGTCAGCGGGACATTGCTGCTAGTCCAACATCACACCTTCATTTCTTTATGTAAAATAGAGGTGACAGTTGGTCATCCTGAGGTAAACACAACCCTGCAACTGTAGAGTGAGTCACTTTTCCAACATCCCTCTGTCACATCCGTCTGGACAGGTTTAGCCGTTTACAGGAGTAAACTTAAAGGAGACGTATCGTGCACATTTCCAAATCTATATTTTTAATCTGGGGCTCTAGCGAAATACCTTGGCATCTTATATTGGTCCTTTATGCTGCCCCACAGTTCAGCTCGTCTGGTACAGGCTGTTTCAGCTCCCTGTCTCTTGTTCTGATTGGTTACCTTCTGGAAGATGCATCTCAGCTGACTTCCAGCCGCTTGAAAGGCTAAGTCAACAAACCATGAAACAAACTATATTCTTTACTCTAAATGTCAGTTTCTCAAATACTTCTGTATATGTTGGAGATGAAATCCAATCCAAAATACTAGAGGGGACAACGTGAACAACACATGGAAAAACCTTAGCAACAAGGCTACAGAACGGACGGCTTGCGTGACATGTCGACATCAGCTGGGTAGAAAAAAACTGTTGTAAACAAAGTGTTCAGGGCAGGTTGAAGCCCTGGTTTTTGACTTGCAGGGAGAATCTCTACATATGTTAACCTTAAGTTTTGGAACTTTGACCATATTTAACATCCAACATCATAACAGGATAGAAATAACAGAAAATCACAAAAAGCATCATATGGACCCTTTAAACTATCAAAAAGCATTTAGGAGTTTTTAATGAATGTCATGCAAAACTACAAGGCTCATGTTACTTCAGGCTGAAGCAAATAAACACACTCTCTTAATTACTAAGCTGATGTCACTGCCTTCACCCAAAAGACAAAACTCCACACAGGCCTTTCTACAACATTTCAGTCAGCAGAGATATGATCAATGAGCTAGGCTTGACTTTCAATCCACCTGATCTCATTTGACTTATTGACCCTCCCTCCAGTTATTCATATTCTGTCAGTGAAGCGAGCTCAAACAGCCGCATGCGTGATTATGGAGTAAGGAAGACAACAGATGAGAGGGGGGAGAAGACAGATGTCAGCAGTGATTCACTGTTCAGACCACGGCCAGAAATGGGCACAAGCTCAGGGCAAAAGTACCCTTGAAATTACATAAATCAAGTGTAAAAATAAGCATGGTGCAGAATGTTCCAGTAATAGACCCGATTTCAATTTGCATTCCACTCTGTTAACACTTTAAGTGTTCAATTCTCATATTCGTCAATCAGGTTTGTTAAAGCCGGCTAAGGAATTCTTAAAAATGCATTCTGGGAAGAAAAAAAGACCTCATCACATAATGATGAGCACGATCCAAAGTGGTACAAATGTTTATTACATTACTGCCAACAGCCCCCTAACAGAGGCGCAAAATGCTCCTAAAATTACACATCAAGAGGGCAGCAAAACACCATGTGAGGGAAAGAGCAGGCGGTTTGTCAACCTGGTCTGTAATATTCTTAGTGTCCATGGAGTGACTCATCACAAATAGAGAGAAAAGGCACCGTAAATGTCACTAAACATACACACACACACACACACACACACACACACACACATAATGAGTCGGGTGGTGGCAGCCTAAAGATTAGAGAAGTGAGCTTGTGACAGGACGGTTGCTGGCTTGAATCACCGGGTCAGCTGGGACACTGTGTGATTAAAGTGAATGAGCAACGTTCCCCTTTGGAGCCGCTGTTGAGATGTTCTTGAGCAAGGCACTTAACCTTCAGCCGCATCACTGGCCAACAGCGGAGGACCGTGGTTGCACAGCTGCCAAGTGAGAATGTGCTGAAGTCAGACTAGTGCGCTGAAGGTATAAGAAGTTACTTTACAGAAGATGACTTTACTTGATCTTTTCTTTATTTATATACCATCTAATAAAAGTTTACAATCATGTCTTTCACTGTAGTGAATCTGAAATAATCCTGGTTGAATCGCGTTGCTTCGGGTTGACTTTACCTCCGCAAACAAGATCAAGACACGAGATGTGAGACTAAAAATCCTGTCTGAGAAGAAAAACTGCACACAGCATCCCCTTTTTGGAGGAGACAGAAGGGGAAACTGAGAGAATGAGATTAAGGCTGGATTGGCAGGGAGAGAGGCTGCAGAGGGAGGAGAGGAGAAGCGAGCGGAGATGAGGAGTGCGAGGAGCAGATGGTGGCGGGGAGCCAGTATGATCAAAATCTCCCCCGAAAAAACTTCAAAAGGAAATCACTGGAGCACAATAACTTCATTCTCCCGTCCTATTTGGTGTGCACTTAACGTTTTATGGTCCAATCTACCTTCAGATAAAGAACAGCAGGCAAAGAGGAGCAGTTTTAGTCGGAGGAAGAAAAAAGAGGAAAGGAGAGATTGTGTGGGTATGGTTCGATAGTCGGTTAGGTCAACTGAGACTATTCCCGTTGATTAGTCGGTTTTAATGATTTCTCTCTGACATTTTATATGAATTATTCAAGATTACACTCACATCTCCTGCATCAGAATGATATAAAGTCACATCAATGGCTCTGCATGGATTAACCGCAGATCTGGAGGGGAAACTTGGATCAGTCGCTGCACTTTGATGGGGATGATAATGCAGAAAATTATATTCAAGATTTATATACTTAATGGCCCGTTCAAAAAAAGTTCACAAAAAATCTCTTTGGCATCAAATGACATATAATTTTTCCAGTCTGGACACAACCTTGAGAGAACACTTTTCTGAGTCTACCAGACGAAAGCTGATGATCAGTTTGTATTATAAGAGGAGAAGGAGACGAATTCCGACTGCGGCGTTTGCTACCGATTCAACACACTCCTTTCAAGGGTAAATTTAGTTTCACAGCAAAGATGGAGACAAAGCCAGTAGTGTTATTGAGGAAATGTGGAGCTCTGGGAGTTATCAACAAAGACTGCTATATTGAAACTGACGGAGAATTAGGCTGGTATGCTCCCTGGTAATGAACTCTGCTTATAATGATATTACAGCTACATGATTAGGGCTGTGTGATATGACCGGGGTGCGATTTGCGACACAACGAAATAAACAATAGAGCTTGATATGAAACAATATTCTATTGTGTTGCTATATATATTATCATACTGCGCAGCCTTATAACAGTACATGATCTATTAATCTGTCCTGTAAAGAAGAACAACTCCCCCCTGACTGATTCCTTGCAGCTCATCCTCTGTCCGCACTCGATAAAAGCCGAGAAGCCACTCGAGTCTGTGACTATACTTTAAGCCTTTTAAAATCAATGTATGGGACAAATTTATTCTCATTTCCAATTAGCCTCCGTCTGACCTCATTAATAGCTCATTTGGATCGGATAACACGACTGGCTGCAATCCGGCTTAAACTCCTGAGTGACTGGGGGGAGTTTTTCTCCACGTCAACAGTTCCTCTAGTGCAGCGTTAGATAGATAAAAAAAAATTTAAAAAAAGTTCCAGGCTGCATGTGTCCTGTCCTGGCTTCAGCGCCTGTCATTCATCTGTGGCGTGAACCTGCAGCGCCTGGGAGGCACGAGGCCTTTCCGCAGATGTCAAGGCTTGTTACCATGACACTTAGCAGCCCCGTCACCCTGACGATGCCGCTTATCTAACGACTCCGGATAAGCTGACATCAGCGCTACGTGTGGCCTGACACAACGCAGGGAAACAAACCGGCTGCCATTATTTATACACAGTCGTCCTCATGGTTTAGGAATGTGCTCCGTCCAGGTACCTTTGACCTTAAGAGTCGGGATAAAACCACCAGACGTGTGCTACTAAATATCTGCTGCACCTAGGAGGTTAGTTCACAATACGAGCCACTTTTGTTGGTAAATTGCCATCAGTGTGTGGACATATATAGAAAACAACACTGCATGCAAGCTAATACACACAGACGGGTGACAAATTAAAGGAAAAAGCTGAATAAATGAGTAGAGAAACATAACAAAGGCAGATGCTTCCACACAGGTGCACTGCATGGTACAATTAACATCCAATCATGCTCTGTGGCATGTATAAAAATGCTGAGCAGTTGATTCTGATTTTGTATCAGGATGGCAAGAGGAAGAGACCTAAGATCTACAGAGATGTAGAAAAAAAGTGATATGGTCAGATGAGTCATCCTTCACCATACTCTCGACAAGTGGGCGAGCGCATGTGTGGCGTAGATCGAGACAACGGTACAGGCCTGAATGCTTGACCCCTGCAGTGACGGGATCTGGTGGCTCTGTTATGCTTTGCGGGGCATTTTGTAAATCAATACAAAGTCCTTCTGAGTCATCACCTTTATCCTATGATGAATCATTTCTATCCTGATGGGAGCAGTCTCTTCCAGGATGACAATGCTCCAATTTACATCCAAGGAGGGGTCAATGAATGGTTTGATGAGTATGAAAATGATGTGAATCATATGCTATGACCTTCACAGTCAGATTTCAACTAATTAAAGACAATTAAAGACAAATGGGAGATTTGGATCGACGTGTTAGAAGGCGCTCTCCACCTCCATCATCACAACACCAACTGAGGGAATATCATTTGGAAGAATGGTGTTCATCCCTCCAGTAGAGTTCAGAGACTTGTACAATCAATGCCTGTTAACTGTCTTTGGAGTGCAGCGGTGTGACTCAATGATGTGTTTTTAATAGCTTTTGGACAACATCGGAGGTCTACAGCACAGAAAAGGAACACAATACCAGACTTTGGATACACACACCATACTTGTAAGTAGGATGAGTTCATTGTTGGGTTGACTCTGCATGAGATTTGCTGACAATAAGAAGTCACACACAAATGATGTCAGATAGGGGACATCAGATCAGAAAACACTTATGTCATTCTGGAGAGCATGGACCCGGGCTGTATTTTGCCATTTAATTTAATTTGCCGTTTAATTTGAAGGACTTGTTGGGAATAAAAAAAGTGTTTACAGTCAAAATCAAGAGTGACTGCAATGGTTCTCCAAGCAAGATGTTTCAGTTATGTGCTACATTTGGTCTCCAACTATCTTAGACTTGCTTGACACAGCTACTGTACTGAAATCTGATTGGATGTAGAGCGCTGATGACCCTGAACAGTCAGTTGAGTGAACACATGACGCCGTGTAGGCTGGTGACAGACAGACTAGTTAACTGTCTAAACTTCGGCAGTATGGACGGTACAACTTTCTAGTTGTCACTGTAGCCACAACCTCATGACTCACAAGCACACAGCCACAAATGTCCTGCATGAGTCAGCTCTGAGCAGCTGGGACCACCACACACACACACACACACACACACACACACACCTGTTACACTCCACAGACACATCTCTAACTCCCTTCTGGATATACATTTCTCCCTTTGAATGACAGCGAGGAAAGACAACTTGTGTGTTAAAAGCTGAGTCTTCTCTGCTGCCATCAGTGGTTCAGTGATGTTCACTATCAAACTGTCTGAAAAGAGATTTGCTCCAAAAACACACACACACACACACAAGGTTCAAAACTACTAATGAGAGAGTTGTTAAAAAAAAAAGTATGAGGAAGAGGAGAGAAAAAATTAGAAACATGAAAGTGGACAGAAAAGTTAGCGGTTTCCATTCTGGGACATGGACACAACATGCGGCTCTTTTGAAACAACCAAAGCTATTGTTAACCGCAGTTTGGCCCACAGAGGGATTCCAACAGCTGGATTCAATTAGGGGCTTTCTTAAAGGGGGCCAGCCCCATCCACGCTGCATGTCTCACTTTTTAACACACATACACACAGAGTTAGATCACTGATTTCAAAAAAAAAAAAAAAAAATCAAGGTCAAACACTTCCAAGGAAGCTGTTTTGACACCTGAACGCAGAACATCACCGTGCAAAAGGAAATATGTGACAAAAACTGCTGCGCTGTGCTCGCCGTGTCGAATGAAATCAAGTAAAAGCCATGCTTTCTGCCTCATCAGCAACCTCTGGCATTTTTAAGGACGCATTCCTGCAGCTTAGGGTTATTCTTGCCCTTCAAAAAAAAAAAAAAAAAAAAAAGACACACTAAGAAACAAAGACTCCATCCATGTTACACAACAGCCATAAATGCATCGCCTTAGACTCAACATCTGATCCAATGTTAAAGAGCAACAGACTCGTCATTGGTGACAGATGGCTGCACCCTAACAGCTCCAGGTAGACTGTCAACATTAGTTTAAAAAAAAAAAAAGGTGTGTCCTCAATACACCTCTGACATGTGTCATGGAGTGTCTGTGAATGTGTGCTGCATGTCCTCTCATATGCATAATAATAAACATAGGCTTGGGTATCTACTGTATATTTAGAGGCAGAGACATTCATGGGTATTTGCCAACCGTTCTCCATGACATTTCCCAGCTGATTGAAGTGCAAGAGCTGCTTTGAGGACCTAGAAGCACCGACGAGCACACAGCCTGTGGTGGTCAAAGCTCTGTGGGTGTGTGTGTGTGTGTGTGTGTGTATGTGTGTGTGTGTGTGTAACAATCACAATGTGGCATCAAATAAATGCCACCCCATCACCAGTGCTGGAAGATAATCCCTCTTATGCAGTGTGGGAGTAGCAGCAGGAATGAGCAAGCGCCATTCCAAACCCATGCACGTCCTCAAATGCAGCACAAACTGTGTGTAACGTTGAAACGAGCCTGTCGGTGTTACACAGCTGACAGTATTTCACATATTAAAGCTAACATGGCACTGCAGACAGACACTGCGTAAAGCTGCTGAAATATAAGCTGTTGTTGGAGCACATTTTTGAGCCAGTGTTGCTGTCCTCCAGGCTGCTCTGTGCGCTGCCTCAACTCCCGACTTTCATCATGTTATCGCCCCCCCCTCCCCACCCCCCTCGAGCCGCCACTTCTCTGCTGTTATTTCATATTTAAGACCGTTAGGAGCTTCTTACCTCATGGCGAAAGTGTTGTCAGGCCAAATATATCACAGACTCCTTTGGGTAACGACGACGGGTGACTTGTTGTGTAGTTTTCACAAAAGTTCACCGCTTGGTTTCAAGGCTACAGGCGACGAGATGAATGGGACTCCGGCGGCGTGACGAGAGGTTTCACAGTTTGCAGGCTATCCGGTAAAAGTACAAAAAAAATAAAAGAAAAAAATAAAATGGAGATTTAAAAAAAGAAACAGTCGAATCCTACATGATCTAGAGCAACGCGGCTCCGCTGGTGGCGATGAGTCAAAGTGGAAAATCGCAGCGTTTCTCGGGTTTTTCTGACGCACTTGGGTCGGAGTGATGCGGCGCTGTGCCGCTCGGATGCCGGTCTGCTGCCGCTGCCTGCTGGCTGCAACGCGTGCTGCCTTCACGGACGCGCCATAAAGTCCCACTTTGAATATGCGCGGTCACAAATACGACTTAAAAAAACATTTCTAAATTACTATTATAAGACTTTGTTAAAGGAGGTATATTGGAGGATAAAACATACACGTTTGAAGCTAGTTAGACAGTGTGACGTTTTTACTATAAAAAAAGTCTCAAAGGATCCTTGGTACATTGACAAAAAGTTGATACAATAATTGACTGGCAAATTAGTACACAATTTGTCATGTTTTATTGGATTTAGTTTACAAAACTACCCCACGCAGTTTGATAAGAATTTACTGTGAAGTACAACATTTCAGTTATTTATTAAAGGTAGGCTATAGCTAATAGAGCTACTCATAATACTTTACATCTGTCAACTTGGGGAACAAGCTGAATCAACTTGACAATTACATCTAGGCTACTGTTCAATTTGTTGCATCTTTCCTCTGCGATGTAGATGTGGCTTTTTAATTTCCCACAGCGCCTGAAGGCAGCAATTGACGCAACTTGTGGGACGTAGCACGTACAGGTTGCCCCTGACAACTGAGCTGGGTCTCTTGTTGTGTGTTTTAATTGTGTGATGTTGAGCTGGGACCAAAGTAGACTGAAAATATTACAACACAGTCTGTTAAATTGGCTGTGTGTGCAGTTTATCTGTTTTCCATTGTTGAAAATAACTACAGTAATCCTAGAATCAATTTAAAGTCATGCTACAGAAATAAAACAGCAGGATTATAAAGCCCATGCGTATGCTAAAGGCCACAACATAAGTTCACTATAAATTCATATAGATTTGATGAGTTTTGTTAAAGTGTGATGAAGCTGTTGCCTATAGAGTTCACTTGGTGTTCATGTCTGTGGTTGCACTATATATGGGGAAAGTCTGGACCCCTGCAATGTACAATAACACTCTGTTATCCACATGGCATAGTGAAGTCAAGAATATGGCTTACTGCTCCCAATATTCAGTTTGTTCTCTAGCTTTTCCTCTGGTTTTATCTGCAAAAAAAGCTCATATATTGACTATGTTAATACCAAGTCTCCATTATCCTAAAAAAAAAAAAAATGGGCCTGATCTAAAGTGTGAGAAAATGTCATTTGCACATTTGCATTCCTTGCTGAAAAGGATAAAGTCCATTTTTCATTAACTTTATCCACAATATTACATTTTTGTAAACTTTTGACATCATTAATAAAGATGAAATATAAATGCCAGGAGGGGAGAAAACCTGCCAAATGAAATCAGCAGAGCTATTCATCACTGTCCTGATTGCATTTATACACAGTTCAGACTGAGGCTGGACCTGGTGGGGATTGGCCTTTATCTTACAGCGCTTTTATGACAGAATTTCAAAGGCACTTCATTTAAATGTGGTGACAGTGTTAGGGACAGCAGGATTTATGAAGAAAACTGTTCAAAGTAAATGAACTCAGTTGAAAACTTTTATCTTTGGACCTTTTCAATGAATGAATTAGGAAAAACTGCTTTATCACGAGGTGGCATTTGACACATAGGGTTTTGAAAATTCTATGCAAGCGTAAAATGTCATGAAAACTTAATTTAAACTAAAAACTCACACTTTAAAGTAATTATTTTAACAGAAGCAACAAAAATGTGCAACCATCCTCCACACAGACAAGAGCTGGTGTCACAGACAGGAGCTGATGTTCTGCCACAGGTGGCCCCCGACACCTGCTGTGTGATTTACTAGTGTGTGTGTGTGTGTGTGAGTGAGTGGGGGTGGGGTTTGTGCTGGTGTGGTAAAAATGTAGAACCTTGACTGTCGACGTCATCCCTCAGGATTTACGCTGCGTGTCAGCAAGAAACAAATTTGGCGATGTGATGTCGCCGCGAGGGTTCACGGCACCGGCGTGTAGGTCTGTTTCAAGTGTGTGTGGATATGTGATTGAGTGCGCGCCTACTGTATGTGTGTGCATGTCATGTGTCCATCATTACACAACAACATTACACATCACTATAATGGCACCACAGCAAATGAAGCCAGTACTATAAGCCACTTATCCACAGAGGGGCTAAAAGAAGCTTACCAAAGCCGAGGCCAACTCAAACTGTTTGCAGCCAAAAATTAAATGCAAAATTTCTTTATTTAGCTCAGAGGCATAAGCTACTATTCTCCGTCCATTGATTGTATTATATTAATCTGAGCGCAATGCAAAAAGCACCATGAGAATGGTGATTAGGGGAATAACATGAATAGCACAGACATGTCCTTCCCCGGCTTTGCAATGGAACCAGCTAAGGGAAAGGCTCTGGCTATCTGATGGATGCTGATGAGACATCTGGCTGTGTCTGTCATGTAAATATTTCAGTGAGAAAGACACTGATGCACAATAAAGAACATGACTGAACCCTTAAATTGCAGTGAATATGCACTAGTTATGTTTAAAGGAAGCTGGGCTACCCCTGCTGGTTGACTGATGTTCTGAAACAGGATTATGAAAGGGTTTTCTAAAAAATAAAGAGGTAGAGGCAAAGGTCAGGTTATGAGCTCTTTTCCTTTTATGTAATGCCGCTGCACTTTGTTGGAAAGGTTCGCCTCTGTGGAAAGGGCAAAGTGATTTTACCAAAACAAAACCATTACACTGTTTTAGCTTGCAATTCAGATTCCACGTGGACGCAGGTGTTTTGGGTTGTCAGGGGAACTTGTTAGCTCGGTGAAGCTCAGGACCTGTATTTATCAAACTGCTTTAAGTACATTTTTTAGCTTTATTGAAAGATAAAAGCAAAAACCTTCACTTTTACTCCTACTCACATACTTCAAACGATCAAGCTACTTTTGACTTGAAAATGCTTGTAAATTTAAGAGAGCCCCAGAGGTCTCTAACATTCAGAGTAGACTGCCGTACAGAAATAGATTTCTGTCTGATTGTACTAAATATCATTGATGTTCATTTCCAGTTTCAACTAAATGTTGCTGCTCTCTCTACATTAGTAATGGAACTGAGTAATTTTCAGCTATTTCTGGGCTGAAAGCTAACTATGATAAATGTATTGTGTTATGAATTGGATCTCTGAAGGGGACACATTTTGAGCTTTTGTTGCAATCTGCCTATAAAATGCACAAATGGCCTGATAGATGCTTTAGGTAAACATATCCCAAAAAATATGGAACATATTACAAAAGAAAATCTTGTTAGAAAGCTACAAATTGTTAACAGAAAATGAAATGCCTGGAAACTCTAAGTTTAGCTCAGTTCATCAGTTTATCTATATACTTGTGTTACTCCCTACCCCAGGAAAACAGATGTTTTAATTTTTTTATATATATATAAAGATTTGGTATGTTTTGCCTTTATTGGACAGTTATTGGCAAAAAGTCTGACAGGAAACAAGGGGAGAGAGAGATGGTATAACATGCAACAAGGGCCCCTCACTGGACTCAAACCAGGAACTTTCTGGACATGTGGCATGAGCAGTAAACATTCAGCTACTGGGACACTTTGCAAGATGTTTAAAAATTAACAATAAAGTGTATTTATGTTCTTATTTATGTTCTCTTATATAATGACTATAAATAAGTCGGACTCAAATTGTTAAATCTCGAGGCACTCAACTTTGCATTAAAAGCAGCCGTTATACCTAAATTTGTACTAAATCTGCAATGTTTCTCTGCAAAGTTATTGATGTTTGTTCATCATTTGTTCCATAAAGAAATCTATCCTATCTGCTTTTCAGTTTACTATGATAAAGAGAAAGTCACTCCCATACTTATCAGGCTTTTTATAGGATGTCATAATCAGCTGATTGCAACACCAATATCACTAACCAGAACCCAGTCATGAAATTCCAAACCACAATAAAAATATATTAATGGAGGATCAGCTCTTGTTTATTAAACCAATGTTTGAAGAAATAATATTGTTTATAAATGTTCCTTTGAATAGTAGGGGAGAACTCATGTCTTGTGATGACCTTAAAGTAGTATATGGTAATATTGGTGACTTTTATACATACAATCAACTCTGCACAGCCATACAACAGACTTGGAAAAGGAAGCTATCAATGTGTCCATATGCTGCCCTTACAATAGGAATACAACATGGCTGAGCAAGAGAAGATAAATAAAAACATGCACCAGTTATATACAGTATGTATTTCAATAAAAAGTCAACTGCTGTTCAGTCAAAGTAGTAGGATTTGTTAGACAATAATCCCATAGAGAGGTATTTACAAGCATTTACACAACTACCTTTTAGGTCTCCATTAGAATTTTACAATTAAAATACATTTTCAGATATTTACCTATTAGATTATTTACCTATGCTTAAAAACATGAAAATCAACAGTGTGGTTGATGTAGATTTTGTGAGGAGGAAGAAGAGTCTGATTTTCACTCGTTTTGGTTTTATAAGGAAGTGGCCATATTTTGGATCAAGATTAAAAAACGAATCTCTGTTTATAATTCAGATTTCTATAGCTGTCCTTTAATTATAATGCTAAGAGGATTTAAGGGTTACAAATGGAGGAGGAAGGAAAAAGCCTGAACGTCATCATTATGATGAGAAAAGCATATATATTTAAAGCCACTAAAATACAACCACTTAACACAGAATGCTTAAACACTGTTAAAGAGGATATTAGTAAGAATAAAGGACAAAAGTTCATTTTTCAACGTGGTGGGATATTTTGAGTCAGAGTAAAGGTTGGAGTTGAAATATCAC
Organism: Thunnus thynnus; assembly: GCF_963924715.1. NCBI lineage: Eukaryota > Metazoa > Chordata > Actinopteri > Scombriformes > Scombridae > Thunnus > Thunnus thynnus. The sequence goes on from NC_089534.1 coordinate 25,259,514, forward strand.
AGAACATGATGAACTATAAACAGGATAAGAAGATTATATACTGTAAATAGATATATTTTTTTGTTGTTCTAGTTTTAAGCTGCTGATTAAGGTTACTAATGGGAGATGGAGTGATTTACTTTAATGTTTTTGTCTGTTTAGTTTAGGTTTGATGTATGCACCTGGCATTTGTTGTGCAGATGTACTTCCTGTTATCTTGCTATTTTATTTTGTATTTATAGGATATGTATTGTTATCTATGTTCATTTTGTGTTTTGTCCTTGTGAATATATATTTAATTTAAAAAAAAAGCTTATTATTTGCATTTGAACACTTGATAGGATGTTAGACCACTTTTTCTCATTTTTGGCAATTATCAGAGGTGCAACAAAAAACAAGAATAATCCTGCATTGATTTTGTTTGCAGTCACTTTCTCAGCATCTTCATTGTCTGCATTTGTCAGCGTCGTATTAAATTTGCCTTATTATAAGATTTCTCTGTACCTTGTCTCCCAACATCATTTTTTTTTTTCCATTTCAGCAAATTTCCTATATTATTTCAGCCTTGTTTATACATTATAAATATATTATATTGTTGTTAATTGTGCATGTTAATTATTCCTGAAAATTTGGAGATTTCAAACAAATAAAATATACTTATGATTATACAGGTCTTTGCAGAAAAACACACCACTGAATAAACCATAGGGATTTTTTAAAGAATGCACAATATGGCAATATATCTCAATCCAAATCTCTTGAGAGCTGATCTCAAAAGTGACTTTTACAGTTCGCTTTTAATAGGAGTGAGTCCCTTGATTCATTTGTCTTATTACTCACACTCAGTGAAGGACTCTCTAGACCTTAAGTACTCTTAAGTTCTTTAGAGTGTTCTTGAGTGTAATTCCTAGAAGTTTGATAAATACAGACCCTGAATTATAGCTCTATAGAGGAGAGGTGGTTATTTCCGATTGGGCCTATTCATCCTGAATCTAGCAGTTGATATATTTAAAATGCTCTAATTCCCAGGCTAAAGTAGGAAGCACTTTCTGGCAGTTCTAATGCCAAATGTAATCCAGCATACAGCATCTGACACTTGCTTTGTTGAAGTTCTAATTGCAGCTCAGACTGGTCTATGTATACTGTGTGTGTGTGTGTGTGTGTGTGTGTATGTGTGTTTGTGTGCATGATGTATTTGGTTCTAAAATATGAAATAGATTTGAGTCAGCCACTCGGATGACTGAGCTATGACTGACTCAGCTGATGATGAACGAGCTGTCACCACACCAGCCACTCCTCACCAGCTCTGTTGTGATGTCTAACACACTGAAGCAGTAAATGTCATTAGATCGGAGGGAAATGAAGCTTTCTCTACCGCTACATACACTGTATAATATTTCTCAGCAAAACAGCAACAGCCAAATGTTGACGTGAAGCTCCTAACTATAGCTTAGTGTGAAGTCAATTCCATTCATGGCTCATTCAGGCTTCTGGGTTCATCCAACACCCACAAATATCCAGCCATGAAAATAGCTGAACTTTGTCTGCCATCTAGTGTAGAAACCATGAAATACCACTTATATCCTCTTACTAGCTGGAGGGCTTCTCCCCAAAAGACCACCAGTGGTGAAAGTTAACTAAATACATAATTGAGTACTGTACTAATGTTCGATTTTGAGGGAGTTGTTCTTTCTTTGAGCATTTGCATTTTATGATGTTTTATCCTTTGGACTCCACTAAATGTTATTTGACAGCTGTAGTCACTAGCTACATTGCAGATTAAGAATTTGACATACAAAACCAATGATTAGTTTATAAAACGTTATAGAGTAATACCCAACATTAAGTAGATCACATTAGCCGCACCTCCACCAGCTGCTCACATGTTAATGCAGCAGGAGTTACTTTTGCTGATAATACTTCTTCATGTTTACCTAAAAAAATGTAATGCAACACTTTTACTAGTGTTTTTTACATTGTGGCATTGCTACTTTTACGTTATCTTCCCAAGTAAGCACTACACATCCTCCTCAATGTAAAAAAAAAAAAAAAGAAAGAAAAAAAAGCCTAGAACCTTGGAAGGAGAAAATGAAGGTTACAGGAACCTGAATACATAATATCAATTATGATAATAGATAATCAAAGACTGCAATAAATGAGTCATATTTCAAGCTTTGTGGACTTTGCGTTTGCAGTCTGCAACATACATCCATGATCTGCAACCACTAGAGGGAGACATAATGAAATTCCCTCACCATGTTTCACAGTATTATTTCCGGTTTAGCCACTGGGGATAGTTTCAAAACAAAAGTCTGTTGAGGGCTGTGCGCACCATTTCTAAAAATGAAGTGACTGGTAGTTGATTCAACCCAAGGTATTAAAAAGGAATCACAATGAACATCACTTTCTCTATTTTATTTATATAAAAAAAATGTCCCTAAAGACATGGATATTTGAGAATGGGAATACAAACAGCAATTGCAGCTGATCATTGGGAACTTCAATGCCTTTTCCTCTCTGGAGCATGCATTTAATGTGATATATTTTACACTTCATATGCTAATAATAAAATAGATTTTAGTTATCATTTAGCTCCCCAGAGACATGTAAAGTTCAGACATGTAAAGGAAGCAGTTTTAATCATGGAAAGGTTTTCAAATATAATAAAATATGAATTAAGTACGTTTGCTGTCTGTTCTGTTTTTGTTTTGTTTGTTTGTTTTTGATAATGACTTCATTACTTTGTATTTATTGAGTGGCGTGCTCTTGTTTTGAAAAGGTAACCCGGAACTACTAATCACATTGCTGCTGATGTGGTCTTCCGATGTTAGCAAACTTGGTCGAGCGATTCAGACAGATTGTTTGGTGTAAAAAGTGTTTTGCTTTGTTAGAATAATGCCTTACTATCAGACTTGGGAGGAATTCGCCCGCGCAGCAGAAAAACTGTATCTGACAGATCCCATGAAGGTAAAAACACCTTTTTTTACATGTATGTTAGCATGCTAGCCGCGTAGCTTGTTAGCCGGAGAGCTCGTCGGCGATGTGAACATGCAAACTGTATGGGTTTTTTTGTTTAACTGGAATTAATGTTCTGTTTTCAGGTCAGAGTGGTTCTCAAGTACAGACACTGCGACGGCAACCTGTGCATTAAAGTTACCGACAATGCCGTGGTAAGTGACACGAGGAGTCAGTTTCAGTCTAACTGTTAGCATCAAATCAGAGTTGTGAACATTTTTACATGGAAAACTTCCAACACTTTGCTTTCTCTGCCTGTTCTTCGCGTTTCAGTTTTTAATTTTCCCTGGAAAAGTAGTGTGTGTACAAACTGAGAATGGAAAACAGAATCCAATGTGACAGTGATGTGTAACATGGATATATAAACGAAATAATTCTTTACACATGTGTAGCTGTAACCAAACTACTTTGTATTTGTAAGATACTCAGCTGTACTCAGTAGTCCTCTGCTGATTGATTGTTTTATCGGCTCTGCTCCTCACAAGGCACCAGTGCTTTCATGCGAGTCTACAGCCATGCCAGCTTCTCTGAGAGGCTGTAAAGAAAAATTGTTTAATAGAAAATCAAAGTATTGGAAAAATTAAAATTTCGACCTGCTGATAGCATTAAATCTAAAGTCAAGTCAGAAAGACCAGTGCTTATTGTCATTATCCAATTAGTCAGATTATTTTCTCAATTAATCATGTCAACTATGAATGTCAGAAAATAGTGAAAAAATTGCATATCACAATTTTCTAAGGCCAAGGTGAAGTCAGTTCAAAACCCAAATATGCTCAGTTTAGTATCCCATAAGACAAACAAAAGTAACAAATCTCCACAATCAAGAAGCTGGAACTAGGAATGGATTGGCATTTTTTGTTTAAAAAATGGCTGAAACGATTGATTATCAAAGTGGTTGCCAATTATTTGCTGAGGATTGACTAATAGATTAATCATTTCAGCTCTAATGAAGACAATGAATTCATCCAGGAGTTGTTGACACAAGAGCTGGACCAATAAATCAGTCAGGCTGATATATTGGCAAATATCAGCTTATTGCAGATACTATATCAGTATAGATGAGTATATGTGAAACACAGTGTCACCATTACATAGACTAGTTTATCAACCGGAGAGCACTGACAAGTTGATTTTATTTATTTTTTTACAATGTAAAATATCTGACTAACTGTGTATCTTGGTCACAATTTTAAAAGTAAGAAATGATTTGTATTAAGATTGTGTGTTATGTGTGTGTTTAAAAAAAAAAAAACAACTATATGACCAAAAATATATCAGACTGTATCTCAAAAATCATGTATCGGTCTGGCTATAATGGAGACATTTTCCTCTGAACAACAAATATCATCCTGCAAGTGGCGCTAGAGGAAAACACAGGGCATCACCAAAATTAGCAAAATCATCCTCTGTCCTCCTCATGTCATTCTCTGAATATAAGTGAACATTTTGACCTGCTGGTTCTTGAGGAAAGACCAGGGGATCAGTCATCCTGTGGGCAACATGAATGTTTTTACAAAGTTTCATGACAGTGCATCCAACAGTTGATCTGTCTGTGGAAGCCTGACAGACAGAACAGCCCTAGCCTGAACAATCGCAGCAGACATTTTGATGTGACATAGCATGAAAGACATGGCTTCTTTACTTCATTTAACCTCCAGTAGGCCATACCATTGGACTGACAGTGACCTGGTGCTAGAACACTTACATAGCATGCTGTTGTTAATGTTAATACCTGTCAAAGTCAGAACAATTGATGTGTTTTCTAATAGTGGAGGTCCATGGTACAGAAGAATAAGCTAGCCAAGTGTGTTATTAGTGGGTTCAATTCATTGGTAGTTTTGATCTTTTCACTGTATTTTTTTGACAATAAGAAAAATATAGAGTCTCACCAGCTGTGTCCTTTAAATAAGTTCTACGGGTTGGTTTATGCTTGATCAGAACTAGTTCAACCAGACAGAATTTAAAGGTGCAGTGAAAAGCTGGCCGTCATAGAGAGGAGTGAGGCGAGATATTGTTTAATACAGGGAATTTCAGACTGTCTCTCCTGAAAGGCATTCATAGTGTTGCACTCGGGTCGTTCACGTGAAAAGTGACAACGTGAAATGGGTGTAAATGTCGGATTGACAGTTTCATAAAATTACAGAATGGTCAGACAATTGAGGGGGGGGCCCTCAATTCAACATCCGATAGGTATGGGATGAGGAGTTTTCAAAGTTGTTTGACCATCCGATAATACTGGCCCCTTAAGCCTAATATTGAATGATAAAGAACGATACCATTTCTCACCTTACTCGTACTGAGATTTGTCCCCAGTTGCTAATTGTAGTGTAGTGTACATTAATGGTTTCATTCTCCCAAATAGTTACTTAAAAGAAGGAAAAGTCAAGTTTAATGTAACTGTAGCTGTCATTGCCTCATGTAGCCTTTCTCCATCTCCACAGTGTTTACAGTACAAGACGGACCAGGCCCAGGACGTGAAGAAGATCGAGAAGCTCCACGGAAAACTGATGAGACTCATGGTGTCCAAGGAGACGCACAGTGGCGCCATGGAGACGGACTAAAATGCTCTAGAAGTGCTGACCTTCTAGAGCACCTGGACTGAGTTCAGTGTGGACGCAGTGGTTGTTGAGAGCACAGAACCACTGGGGGTGTGAATCTGAGAGATGTGCGATGGGGAAGACTTAGAGGGGATGTGGAGGGATTGATCAGGCTGCCTACACTGAGTTAATACTTTCAGAGATGTGATATAGATACTGTATATATTTTATTCTCTCAGGATTTTCTTTTAAGATACTTTCCACATCAGTAAAATTTTCATTACACTTCTTTTCAGCGTCAGGCATTTTAATCCCATCCCTGATTGTATTAATACAAAGTAAAGTCAGTGTAGGCAGCTGAGAGATTCAAGGAAATGTAAAGATGGGAAAATGAGAGCGGTTGGGGGAATATGGGGTGGGACAAAATGTACAAGGAGTACAAAATCCTCTGCTGCTGTGGAACCAGCTTTGGCACCTTCATTTTCTTAGAGGAGCTTGCATTTATTTTCAGTTTTAAAGGGGACAAAAAGGACAGGCAATGTCGCCTGTCTTGTCCATTTACATCTATGTAGCTGTGTTGGATTCGATTTCAGCACAGCGATCGGTTTCGTTTTGTTTTTCCTCATGGACTTGTGCCACATGAATGAAGCAGGACCTTCTGATTTCCAAACAATGGTGTGGAGAGTCCCACAATTTCTACGTAGAAACCCCCACACCTCCAAATGCCATTTCGTCTACTGAAAATAAATGCGTTACATGTTCAATAAATGTTTATTTACCCCAGTATCTCTTGTATTTATTTTGTGTTCATAGGCAGCAGAAATGTCTGCGTGATTAAGTACAGCAGGATGTGGTATGACGGATAAAGTTTGAAATAGAACAGGGTTCCTGGGAAAGACACTTATCAGAGGATTAAAAAATGTTTCTTCTGGTTACATGTGAGTTTCTTTTTAAAACTGACTTCTCAGAATTCAGGGTCATACAAATTCTGGTTAAGTCATATATTTTACATGTTTACAAATCTTTCTGTGGTGCGTCCTTTTTGTGTAGACATAGTTTTTCTTCATTCTCCCTTTTGAGTGAGACATTCCCTGAAACTGCAGTTTGGATTCTCCCTAAACCGACAATACTTGCAGTCACGGTGTTGGTCAGCCTTTTCCGTAGTATACTACATGTCCCATCATGCATTTCTGGTATGTCAACACTCCTCCAGTTTCCAGGACGAATCGTTCTATGCTCCCGTTTTCCTCTACCTGCACGTCGAATGATATAAACAATTGACATGCTTAATTATCTAAATGCTCCTTTCCTTGCAGCTAAATTAAAAAGTTGATTGTGTTATTAATTTTGAGGAGCAAGGACAAAGTGAAAGAAACGAAGTTTAGGAATTGAACGGGACCAGAGAAGCAGCGACCAGGACTCAACATCTGTCAGTAAGTTAGCACGACAGCAGGTAAAACAGCTCAAACTGCGTCCTTTCTGATTAAGAGACATTTCTGTTACTGTTAAATTATTTGGGCTAAGTTAACTATATCATTGGTGGCATGTATCAAGTAAAAGTTGCATGTTTGGGAAAAAAGTGGATACGTACGTGTGAATTTAACTGTGGTATTAACTTATCTCTGTCTAGCTGTGATTTACCTTACGTTAGCTAGCGATATATAAAAGTGACTGAATGATTTTAATGACCTTTCGCTCTAGGTGAATGTGCCGGTCAGGGTTTTGCACTTGATAGTTCCAGTCAAAAGTTGATCAGATTGTAGCGCGCATGTGTATTTAGCTGAATACAAATACCAGTTGCTATAGATAGATGTAGGTGAGGGGGCACAGCCTGGTTTGTTGATGCTGGACCCCCACAGACTGTTCGAGAAAACAGGTCTGTTTTGTCTGTATTGAGGCGAGCTCAGTTGACAGGTCGCTGAACTCACGCACAGTGCTCTCTTTTACGTCAATACGCCAAATCCTCTCTCTGTGAAGTCAGTGACATGCAAAGTTAGTCAAAACTTGTCTTCCAATGGGTGGTTATAGTAGCTACTAGTTTTATAATCAGACATAAACACAGTGTAATTATAGCGTGTGTGTGTGTGTGTGTGTGTGTGTTTCCATGCTTGCAGCCCTCCTGAATGAGAAAAGCTTTGTCATGCAGCTCTGAGCTGTGATCAGCCCTGTTCTCTGCCTATAATCCTATCAGCTGGTCACAACCACAGCAACAGTGACACTTTTGTTTGACTGGTCCCACTTTTTCCACTTTTACCCATAAACTCTACATTCATGAAATAGTTGAGCCTCAGACTCATATTGCATCACTGAGAGTCACAGAGAAAGGTATTGTGTCACGTCAGACTGTTGCTGTCAAATTACTCTGCTGTTTCCGATGCACACATTAGATTTCTTTTAGCTTAGTAAATCTGTTAAATTTTCACTTTTTCTTCTGGCTTATACAATATATCGTAGTAAATGGTCAGTTTAATCATTTAATTGCTTATAATTTAAAAAAAATCTCAGTTTCATCCTTCTCTGCTCGCCATCTTTGGCGTTTACTCATTTTTATTTCACTTGAATCTGAGTCCAATGACTTACATGTGCTTTAGTTTTTGTGACATCAAATTAGCTGTGCCATTTAATCAATTTATTTAGTGTTATTCAGTAAATCTGGATTTTGTCACATCCAGTCACACTTCTGAAGTCATAATTTCATTATTCTTTATTCTTATGTCTCTATCTGGTATAATAAGTCCACTTAAATAAAAAATGTGAGACAAGAAAAAATCTAAACTAATCTTTGTAGTCATGTCTTGGCCATGTAAACCATCTTTGGACAAATGCCTTGTGTTATGTTACTCTTTCCCTTGTCTGGTATTTCTCCATCCAGCCATCCCGGTCTCGGAGCAGACACTTGGCACCATGTTCACAGAGTTACTGCTTGTGCTGGTGATTGGAGGACTGATCTTCTTCCTGGTTCAGAGGAGCAGGACCCAGGTTCTGAAGACAGAGGATGGCTGGTGGGGGGCCGGAGCACCTTCTGATGGTGGGGAGGACGACACCATCCGCCCCTTTAAAGTTACCACCAACGAAGAGGAGCTGGAGGTTAGATTTTCTCAGTTTGTCACTCAGGATAGTCACTCCATAGCATTTACTGCTGAGTCAGCTTTGCAGGTGACATGATTCTCTTTTAATGTGAGATGGAAAGCCAAACCAACTACTGGAAACAGCCCTGAAGTATTTGTTGACTTCTTGATATCTAGTCAGTCACAGGAAAACGTAACATGAAGTAAATGTCCCCTCATGTCCTCTTTCCTTTCCTGTCAGGACCTCTACAGGAGGATAGACCACACTCGCCCTGTGGCCTCATTGGAGGACAGTCAGTTTAATTATGGCTTCAACTCCCAGTACCTGCAGAAAGTGGTCTCTTACTGGAGAAATGACTTTGACTGGAGGAGACAAGTAGACAAACTCAACCAGTACCCCCACTTCAAAACCAACATTGAAGGTTGGTTTCCACTGCTGACACATTTTGAAGATACTATCCTATGTGGGTTCCTCATTTTTCATCAGCCCATATTATATGTACTTGATCTCTAACTTTTTCTTACTTACTGAACTCCCGTCCAGGTATTGATGTTCACTATGTGCACGTGAAGCCCAGGAAGGTGCCTGAGGGGACCAGTGCTATTCCTCTGCTAATGGTTCACGGCTGGCCCGGCTCCTTCTATGAGTTCTACGGATTGATCCCGCTGCTAACAGAACCATCAGACCCAAATGAGCTTGTGTTTGAGGTGGTGTGCCCCTCCATACCTGGGTACGGCTTCTCGGAAGCACCGCATAAAAAAGGTGCGTCTGGGGTCTTGCACTGGACATTGTGTAAATTCCCAACATCACTGGAGTGTTTTAGGGTTGTGTAGTGCTGTGATGATTTGGTATTAAGGGATTTCCGATAAATCATGTTCCTTCCTGCCACAAAGAGGAGGTTGCTGTTCGGTGCAAATGTTTTTCTTTTTGTTTGAATAAAGAGGGCAAACATGTTCCAAGGGGTAAGGATGTTAGTTAAGTTTTTAGTGGTCTTAACCATAAGTTAAGTTTTTTGACACTTGAACCAGAACGCTGATTGCAATGAAATGTCTTAGTTCATTCAAATAAAATGCATATAGCAGAGTAAAAACTGCATGGAGTCTGTTATTCCTGTATCTGTCTGTGTCTGTGGACAGGTTTTGATTCAGTTTGTGCGGCACGTGTCTTCCATAAACTGATGAAGCGTCTGGGCTTCCAGCAGTTCTACGCTCATGGAGGAGACTGGGGCTGGCTGGTCACCACCAACATGGCTCAGCTGGAGCCCAAGTAAGACACAAAACAAAACACCTTCCCCAACACCTGAAAATAATCCTTGTACTTACAGTCAAACATCAGATTGTACAGTATTTCACATCATTTAAACATGAGACAGCTGAAGACATGTCTGTTAAGTCTGTATACTTTTGTCTGTAAAAGCCTAATGTATTGCTACATTTTTTTTCCATACTCAGGATAGTCAAAGGCTTGCATGTGAACTTTGCCCCACCTTCCAAGCCCGGGCTGCCCATGGCTTTATCCCTCATGCTCGGCCGTCGCTTCCCCAAGCTGTTCAGCTTCACTGACATAGACATTCAGCGTCTCTACCCCTGCATGGACAAACTGGTAGTGGAATCCATCAAAGAGTCTGGCTACATGCACATCCAGGCCACCAAGCCTGACACTGTCGGTAAGAACCAAGAGCAAGCAGATTTTACCTTTTATTTTTATATCTGAGGCACAGCAAGTTTAGCTGCCACTCAGCAATACACTTCACTCCTTTTATCAGGTTTTAAAGTGTACACAAGCATTAATGGTATCTTTAAGAGTCCTGTGGTTTGTTTGTTTTTACTGATTTGGGTGAACAGACCCTTTAAGGTAAGGAATTTTACAATCACAACAAATGCATTTTTATTCACTGACAAATCTATCAATCAAATAGCTTTGTTGACACAATTATAAGTTTATAAGTATTTTTAGCTATTATTTCATGCTCTGTCACTCTATATTTCACCTCAGGGCGAGGGCTGAATGATTCTCCAGTCGGTCTGGCTGCCTACATTCTGGAGAAGTTCTCCACATGGACAAGCCAGGACTTCAGGAACCTGGAGGATGGAGGACTCACCAGGTACAGAAAATAGAACTGGGCACGATGAAAAATGGCAGCTCCTGAAGTTGCCATTCCCATTAAATATAATCACTCAGGTCATGATGTGCTAAGCTTGTGTGTGCAACGCATTGCAGGAAGTTCTCTCTGGACGACCTGCTGACTAATGTGATGATCTACTGGACATCTGGCTGCATCATTTCTTCAATGAGGTTCTATAAGGAAAACTTTGGCAAAGGCCTCAATCAACCCCACTCTAAGTGAGTTACAAACACAGTGTTAGAATGCAGAGAAATATCTATACACAGCTCTTCCTCTCCGCCTTTGCTAACACATCATCATCTCTTCCCAGGATACCAGTGTACGTCCCCACTGGGTTTGCCTGCTTCCCCAACGAGCTGATGCACACACCCAAGCTGTGGGTCAAAGAGAAGTACCGTAAACTCATGACCTACACGCCCATGGCAAGTGGCGGCCATTTTGCTGCCATGGAAGAGCCCCAGCTGATGGCTGAGGACATCCAGAACTTCACCAAGATAGTGGAGAAGAAGAAGAAGAAGCAGTAGAGAGTGGACTGATGAACACCTGAATGAAGTGAAGTAAACAGTGTGTTTTTCAATGAGGTGGGGATGATAATATAACATAGCTCTATCAGCGAAAATCCTAATTATACTTCTTCATGATTGGGTCAGTCGTATGCAGTATTAGTACTGAAAGATAGAAAGAAGATACAGTAGCTCGCTTGGAACTCAGTGGATTCCACAGAAAGTATAAACTTCTGGTAACGGAATGCTTTTTATGAAACATTTGTAACATTGAGCAGTCAGAAGAAGCAAAACAAAGAATCAGAAACCAGCATCAATTTATTCTTTCTCCTGCTGTTGTTCATAGCCTCTTTCTTCCTCAAAAACTCCACTCAGCCTTGCAGTCGTGAGCACAGTTTACCAAGCAGCTGCAGATGGGAGGTCAGCGGGTAACTGGTGTTATTGTGTTGACAGCATGGAGAAGGTACCGGGCATTCCTTTAACTGATAACATGAAACCGCTTTACTTTAGCTAAACCTTCAAATTATATTTACATTTCTTCTTCCCATCGCACCCATTCACACTCATTTTATGTAGTTTCAAAGCTTTGATAAAGTCAGATTTTTAAGTATTTTTCTTTTTTTATTGAGGATAAACATTTTACATCTAACTACTGTACACTACTGTATTGAGTTTTTAACAAGCATCAACTTTACATTTTGTCTATTGGCTTTTATTTACTGTTTTCAAGCACTAACTCCTTAATTATTCCTATAGAGTCTTAACACCTTAAAAACTTTTGATATTTAGTATTTTGATGTATAATACTTAGAAATTCAGCAATGGAGTTGTATTGCTCTGAACTGAGAGTGACAATCCCGAAAAGAGAGTTAAATGATGATGAGTGCTCATCATTTAGATGTTGATTGAGTTGAATACAACCAGTAACGCTGTCAGACAAGTCTGAATATGATTTACTTACGACAAGCACACACTACATGACTTTGAAAGTCGTCCGATTGCTGTACTGTTCACACTACACAACTTTCTGTAATCTCTTGTAATCGGGAATCTTGAAGTCGTGGTTTGCACACTACATGACTGATTGGCAACAGGGGGTCACACATTACAAGGTCTTTCACCAGGAGGAATCCCTGACGAGTCTGTCTGGTCTCCGAAGTACGTTTTGTCACGAAAAACACATGAGAGAAGTGACACAGGAAATGACACAATACCGTGTGTGAGACAGGATTTTTTTGCTTCCAAAAATGGATGTCCACAAGAAACGAGTGATCCAAGTTGTGCACTAATTTGCAACAAAAAAACAAGGATCACTCGTTTATTGCGGACATCCATTTCTGGAAGAATAAAAACCCTGTCTCGCACATGGTGTTGTGTCATTTCCTGTGTCACTTCTCACGTTTGTTTTCATAGTAGTTCAGATTTTTATAGTTTGGTACTATTACAAGATGACCAGAATGACATTTGTATTTCAGATCATGACACAATGTTCTATTTCCGACCAAATAAAATTCATATGGAGAATTGCACACTCCCACTGTTCGTCTCTTATTCAAAACCATGGAACCCAGATCTTATTTAGGGTATGTTGGTACCTCTGACTGATAATCTTGCTATCTTGGGAGCAAGACCAGTTGGGAGCTATGACATCATCAGGGGGTCACTTTTTCAGGCTTGACAAATTTCCTCCAGAGCAACAGTAGACATTGTACAACTGTTTTCACAGGCTGAGTCGATCTCCGTGGAACGAGTGAACTGAATTTGTAAAAGTCATGTAAAATCTAAAATATGTAAAATCAGTAGAGAGCCCCTTTATGTATATTAACCTTGGAAATGGTAGACTGTCAAATAGTGATAGCATTATCACAATAAAATCATTTATCAGATCTGACCTACGACCTTTGCATAATGAGGTGAAGGACTGCCATGATGTAGAGACAATGCAGTGTTTCACTTGAGTGCCATTGTTAAGAGACTAGGGGTTAAGATGACACTAAGATGTTACACAGCAGGTTAGTTTCAGGCATTAGTTGCCATAGTAACAGGCACAGGCTTTCACTAAACTTGATTCTGGAAAAGGACCAGAAGTGAGTTCAATATTGGCTTGGGAAAATCAAATCCTGGAATTCCCTACATTTTGTTTTTACATAACTGGCTTATTTGCTTTTTTTTTTTCTTTGTTTAAGTTCTGTCCTGGAGTTGCACTGCATGTGCCCAATATGCTCGTAGTGTGTTGTGTTCTCAAGATAGATCGACATTAAGATAGACTTTATTTGTCCCCATGGGGAAATTAGTTTTAGACTCAGCACTGTAGTTTCACAATAAAATAACCAATAAACAGCACAGAGTAACAACAGGCAATAAGAACACACAACATAGAACCAGTAGCACAAACTGTGATGCCATCAATCATAAAAGAAAACAAACATAAACCAGCAGCATAAAAAACAGGATCTAATCTGCTCACATTAGTCACAAAATGATCAGGTCAACAGGACATTTTCTCTTTTCATCCGATCCTAGTAAAGCTTTACATGAAGGTCACAAATTCAGTCACACAGTGCTGAGATGCCCCAAATGTTGTTAACCAAACCAGGATCCAGTTCCGCCTCTCTTTGGTAATGTTCAATGTCGCACTGCCCCCGACCCTCCAATCCCACCCCTGTCCAGCTGTTACCACAGCTTTGAGTTTCCCAAGCTCCCCAGTGCCCTGGCTCGGGACACCCTCCCAGTCCTGCACTCCCCCAGGCCTGACTGCCTGCCTGCCTGCTCTTCTTGGCAGCCAAACAGCCAGGGGAGGATCAGGACGACCGGGCGGCTGAGATAAGGACCACATGAAGTTCCCCACATTACCTCACCCGATAAGGAAGCAAGCAGAGAGAGAGAGAGAGAGAGCAAGAGAGAGAGAGGGTCAGACTTGGAAGAATTCTCTGGATTGACGGTGATGCACAGAGAAGAAGAAGAAGAAGCTGGTGATTGTGGAGTTTTCACCAGTTGTTTGGGGGTCTGGGTGAAACTGGGGGTCCCACAGAGGCTTGGTGAACTCTGGAAAGGTGCTTTAGCAGAGCAGTCTGCAGTAGCTATTGAAAATTTTGAATGTTTATGCTTTTCTTGAGATCAAATGAGTAATTTCAGCTCTTCTTGAACCAGTATTTTTTTTTTAGTGGACTTTAAAGATGCTTTCAGACTAGATGTAAAAATGACCTCAGACTGTTTCCTGTTGCGTCTTTATGAAAGTACTTATTAAGTGAAAGCCAACTTCACAACAGTCTCCAACACTGGATAGCAAACTTCCACCCAGCTAATGAAAGTAGCCTGATTGATTCAAGTTCTCGACACCTCAGGACAGTCTGCAGCCGTCTTTGGGACTGTATCTGTTTGGCGGAATCCATGGCAGTGAATCCTCTGGAAGGTCTTATGTCAGTTGCAGTGAATCACCAGCTTGTGTCCAGCTCAACAGCAGAGCTGCAGAGCCAGCGTGCCTGTGCAGCTGGCAACCCAGCATCCCTGCACGGACACAGGCAGAGTGTACGCAGCAGCCGGGAGCCAAGGAAGTGGGTAAGTCCAGTTTGCATGACTGAAACCGAAGCATGACTCCGTTTTCAAAGACTGATTTGGCGATGCAGCGGCTAATAATTCTGGGCATCCGAGAGGATATTGCACAACATTCATCATAAATTGAAGATACCAGAATATAACAGGAAACAAAATAACATGGGAGCCACCCACCTAAATTTTGTTTATTCAGTTTCATTTTGTTGTTACACAAGAATGAAGCTGTGTTTTGTTTGCAGCAGAGTGTGTGTGTGTGTGTATGTGTGTTCATGATTTAATAACTTAATTTGACGTGTGGTACTCAGAAAATTGAGGCAATTTTTTAAAAAACAAAACTTGAACAGGGTTTTCAACAAGTTCTGTAAATTTGAACAAATAACTAATACATGTTTTCCAACCAGTTTATTGAGGTGGGCTGAAAAGCTCTTATCTCACAACAGAAACACTGTCAGTAGTGTTGCTAAAATGAAGAATGGAAAGCAGCTTCACCAAACCGTTATCTATCAGTTTATTCTCTGTTAATCTTAGTTTAGTAACATTCAGTTACTAAAGGCACAAATGATAATATTCATTAATCATTAATTAGTACTTTTGTACAGTGCAACAGGCAGAACAGACTTTTATATTGCTATAATGTAAAATCAATTGTTCACTAAATTACGCTCTCAAATGTTCTATATTAATGGATTCTCTAGTCTCTGTACACAGTAAGTATGCAAGAAATTGAGGTTCTATAATAACAGTTTTTTGTTTAGGATTTTGAACTCCCCCATTTGAACAAAAGAATCCATATCTTTCTATTTTTTTTATGGTCATGTTTGTGCAGAGATGTCAAGCTCCAAGCATGTCATTTGCTGCAGGTGCAGTCTGTGTGTGGGTCCAGGTCAAATTCTGGTTCTGGATGTGGGTCTGTGGTCCAGACCAGGACACTACGGAGTCAGCACTCCCCGGAGAACGCAGCGCGAGAGAGGAGCCGTGTACGCAACCTGCGACAGGCCTTCCACAGCCTGCAGGTAGACCGCACGCACACACATATATGTACAAAAAAATGTATAAATATACTGTATATATATACAAATACATGCACACACATACTATACATACACAATTTTTAAAAAGAAAAGCTAAAACAGTCTCTGTAATCAGTTATTTCCATACTGTATGTTGATTCTATATAGTAAAATCCAGAACTTGTAAATAAAAACTTTTAACCTTAGAATCATATTTGTATTAAATATGTCCAAGATCATTTTGAATTGGATGTCAGTTAATGCAACTCCTCGCCCTCCTCTGTCCACAGGCTGCTCTGCCATCAGTCCCACCTGACACCAAGCTGTCCAAGCTGGATGTTCTGGTTCTGGCTACCAACTACATAGCCCACCTGACAGAGACCCTGGACCAGGGAGGGATGCTGGCTGAGCACACCTTGCCCTCCCGGCCAGGTGGATACCTGCATCCTGTTAAAGTAAGTGCATTCCATTGACTGTTACTCATACATAGAACGTGACCTGCTGGATAATACTCTGTCCTCATGAACAAGTCAGGTGCTGCACCTGCTGTAGAGAGACTGATTAAACATTGTCAATCACAGGTCATGTGTCTGTAATCATGAAATATCATTATATATCTAAGTAGATAAAGCCACCATAATGACTTCTAGATAGCTAGCTATTTTGGCTCTGTAGCTAGAGCTAGCTACCTATCTGTAATAGTCACTGTAAATGAAAAGGCAATTGGCTAATTGCTGATAAATTACACCACTTTTTTATATTAACCACAATTTATTATGTCATTATTGTGGTTTTATGTACTTAAAATCTTGACCAGTAATTTAATGTACCAAATTAGAATAACAGCACTCATTAAATTGTTACATTGTTATATTGTTACATACATTGGTTGATACTGTTATTGATTATAATAGTTATAACATTATTACTATTGGTTATAACAGGTATCAGCCTTTTGGTTAATATAACAGTGTGACGTCATGTAAACATTTACATCTGTTCAGTTGGACATTTTATGACAAAAGTCACTGAATACTTTATCAGTTGCAAGACATACAGAAGGCCATGAGCTGTTCTCAATTAAACACAAAGCTTTCATCCAAACCCATTAAGAAGATTGGATCTTAAAGTTCACGGCTGCTTCAATGACCAACCGAAACAAATACTTTATTTTAAAAATATGATTTTAAAAAAAAGTTGCTGACCCACTAGACCTGACCAACAAAACAGGTCAAAAAGGGGAGTGAAATTACTTCATTCTAGTTTTTATTTAGCAGGATGTACCAAACATGTTAAGTGTTACCTCAAATAAATAAAGGTCCTCTCCACATGTTTTAAGACATGTAAAAATAGTCTTTGAATAGTAATTTGTGTCTGATATGTTTTTTCCACAAAAAAAGGTCTATTACCTTGTTAAAAATTCTTAAAACAACATCTACTCCTTCTTCCTCATTGAAAAATCCATAATCTAAGACTGCAAATATTTTTCATTTCAAAGTTTTAATGTCTCCTACTTCACTGTAAAGTCCATTCTTAGTGTATGTGCACTGGAGGCTTCAAGTTTCCACATCACACTTGTATAAGTGGCATACTGGACCACGATTGGCTCCAAATTAATTGTGATGTCACAAATCCTGCTTGTATGTACATACCTTAAAACTCAAATTTTCTGTGAGCACAGAGAAACTTTCTCCCCTCAGAATATTAATGTGAAAACAGCCTTCCAGCATCAAACTCTGCACACACATCATTCTTCATGGTGAAACTCAAACATCCAAGTATAATAACAAAACAAAACAGAAAAAACATATTTTTGCATGGTGGGGGGCTCTAATGTTTGAGTTACTGGCAGACACAGATAGACCGTTGGGAAGCCAATACCTACAAAAACATTGATGTTGACAAGAAATGTGACAAAGACAAAATTAAAAATGTTAAAAATGTTTATCTAAATTTTGATTTACAGTGTTTTTGTCAATGCAATTTCACATTGCATTTGCATTCTCATTTACATTTGAGTCCTTTATGACTAAAGAACTGTATTTGCATAATATGTTTCAGGTATATTATGCAGGATTTTCCTAATAAACAATTTATAGACTCATACAAAAGTAATCCCTCTAAATCATCACTTACGACCCACTAGACGTGTGTGGTGGTGTATGTATCTACAGAGACTCTGCCCTCTGCCTGTATTTTCTTATTCTCTTATTATTTTGCTGTGTTCGAGATGCTTCTGGGCATCAACCTTTGGGCAGTGGGTGTGTAGCCCCCAGCCAATAACAGCATGCAGGGTGTGAGGTCAGGACTTGTAGCATAGCGACCAGGTTACATCGCTGTCTCCGTCTCTCTCCTCTGCTCCGCTCTGCTCTCTGTCTCTGTGTCATGGATGTATAAAGAGATGCAGGTCTGTGTGTCTGCTTGACCGAGGGCGGGGCTGAGCTACACACACGCAGAGCAGAGAGACCACAGGGGACAGCATGAAGCTCTGCATTCACACCAAATCTGGCAATGCAGCACCTTCCTGCAGGGTTGTGCAGAGGTGTGGGCGTGTTTATTTGTGCTTTAGAACGTATCCACCATGAAACAATCAGAAAATAACGTTTTATTTATCTGATTCACGCCTTTGTTCTCGCCAGCGCTGCTCGCTCTCTTCATTTGCTCTCTATCTCACTCGACCACCGCTCTCGCTGTGTGTGTATATATATCTCTCTCTCTCTCTTTCTCTCTCTATCTCTCTCTCAGCTCGATCTGGTGTCATTGAGCCAAGGAGGAGGGGCCCACTTTGAATTCAATTCAACTTTATTTAAATCACAAATCACAACAAAAGTCATCTCAGGGGACTTTTCACATAGAGCAGGTCTAGACCATACTCTTTAATTTACATGTTGTGATGTTTAATTTGAATGTTGTGATAACAAACAGCAACCAACAAATCCTGCATAGCATGCCTTTAATGAATGACCAATAAAATTGAAATTTCAAAGTAGCATATTGTCACATTTTGCCAGATGATTTTTTGACTAAATTGTAGCTTCATCCAGGATATCCTGATCACAGATTAATCTTTAAGTGTATTGTCTCTCTCCTCAGAAGTGGCCCATGCGTTCCCTGCTCTACTGTGGCAGCGTGGGGGAGCTGCTATCAGGAGTCCCGACCAATCAGGTTCCTCCACCTGGACGGGACGGGACACACCCGCTGACCCCCGCCATAGAAGCAGACAAAGAGTGATAGTAGCACATGGGACGTAACTTTCACATTGTTTCTTATCTCTAATCTTAGCTTCTATTGACAGCAAAGGACAAGTCAAAGAAAAGTGTTCAACATCTATCTGGAGACACTGATCAGCAACTTGAAAGCAATTACAGAGTTACTGAATATTAAGCCAAAACTAATGGCAATACCTTTTGCCTTCCAAAAGCAAAAGGACAGCAGACATTTGTATACTTTGTATGGAGATAAAATGCATTCTTACAGTTTTTGTTTGTCTAAGTATGAAGGTTAGGCCTTAAATTAACCTGCAGCTACAAAGACATTTGCCATTTTTGGCTGCAGCTGTTGGAAAGGTCTGTAAATGTCACTAGTCAGTTTGTCCTCAGGATATTCATTTCATTCTTTAATTCAGAAACTGCTTGTCGTACCCTCAAAGTTAAAAAGACTGATGGTTTCCCGAAAAATCCAGCAGCTGTTTTATTGGCTGGGACCAGGCTGTTGTGTGTATGATAAGATACACATATCCAGGTTGACACAAACAGCACAGGAGAGGAGTTTAGATCCATTCTTGTGAGCATTAGACAGCAGCAGTGGTGGAAGAAGTACTCAAATCCATAACTTAAGTAAAAGTATCAATACCACAATGTAAAAATACTTAATTACAAGTAAAAGTCCTGCATTTAAAATCATACTTAAATAAAAAAATATATAAGAATTACCAGCTAAATTCACTTAAAGTACTAAAGTGAAAGTACTTGTTTTGCAGAAAATCGGGCTGTGGAGCTAGTTTGAACTACTTTGAAAGGTCACAAGATAAATCTGAGGGGTCTTTAGATGATAGATTGAGAAAGAACATGGCTCTGCTGCAAATTTGGATTAACTTTTAATAACCTTTCTTCAATATTTGATTGTTTTGTGAAATATTGGGGAGTTTTACCTCTTTGGGCCTCAAACTATTATTTACTTGAAACCATGTGAGGGGAAATGTCTCTTTGGTGGAACTGCATAGACATCTGAAACATGACAAAGAGAAACAAACACTGATTTTTTTGTAAAAGGGCCACACGTCAAGCAGTTTTGGAACCACTGGTTTAATCTTCAATAATGCAGTGTAATTTATAAGGTCATCATTATGTTATTTTATGTAAAAGTTTAATCCAAAGTGTAACTAATGCTGTCAAATAAATGTAGTGGAGTAAAAAGTAGAATATTTCCTTCTGAACTGTAGTGGAGTAGAAGTATCAAGTAGCATAAAATGAAAATACTCAAGTAAAGTATAAATACCATAAAGTTGTACTTAAGTACAGTACTTGAGTAAATGTACTTAGTTACATTCAACCATAGTCAGGAGCGGATTGAACATGAGGAGATGAAAAGGCTGCTGTTTCACTTGACTAATTACACCACAAATCACTACATGCAGGAACAGTGTGTAACCTTTTATCTTGATTTACAGGTTGTACAGTGTTTTAGTTTTAATGTTGTCAGATGTTACTTTCACTGTATGGAAGATTTCTGTCACCTGCTTTTTAAAAAAATGCATATTAATATGGATCTCCTTTTTTTTTATTAAGATGTTTGTAGTGTGTATGTGTGTGTATGTGTGTGTGTGTGTGTGTGTGTGTGTGTGTGTGTGTGTGTGTGTGTGGGTGTGTGTTTGTGTGTGTGTGGGGGAGTAAAAGGATGGACAGATAGATGATGAGCAGTAAGGGAGGGATTGTTGTGGGAACAAAGCAGCTGTCTGACCACTTAGTTCTCATTACAACTCTGCCACAGAATGTAACCTTTTACTTTGAGTAAAAGTTTCTACAGTAACAGCTTGTTTGTGTGTGTTAGTTATTAATCACTATTTACTTCAAACAAACACATTCTAGAGGCAAAAAGTAATCTCATTTGGTGTCATTAAACCTCAGGGGGTCAAACTGAACTCCCCAACTTTGGTCATGAGAGAATTATTTCATTGTAAAATTTAAATCTTCAAATATTTTGTGAGCTTAATATAGCCCAAATGATCTTCTCGTGATCCATTAATAAAAACATTGGATATTTATTAGTTAGTTAGCGTTAAACAGTCTGCTGCATATGTATATAAATAAGCTGTATTGCTCCTGTCGGAACTGATACTGTGCTAGTAGTCATCATCAGTTAGTTTACAGGATAGTGACTGTAGATAAGAAATAAGGCAATCCCAAGACTTATATATACTGTAATCTTTCAGTTATATTTTGGACAGGAATTTTAATGAATTAATGATCAGCATTAATCCCATTTTAAATCCAGGTGTCCAAACTGTTAAACTGTTAGACTCTGTAGCTTCCAGACACTTCACCTAGTTGATAACTTTGATAAAGTCAGCTCAGATATAAGTGCTTAAAATATATAGATATAGATATAGATATAAGGGTTTTTTAGTAATGTATTTGTCAACAACTATAAGTCCTCCAGTGGGCATCCTTTAGTTCTTCTATATAAACTCTTGTATAAACAGATAATTAAAGATAATATAGTGAAAGACAACTGTTATAATATAAAATATGTTTTCATAAGATGAGTTATAATTACTAACAAATACTGTAAATTATTGTCCATATATCTGCTTACAACTACATTATAGTGAGTTATTAACCATTTATTAAATGTTCATATGCTGCTTATAAATGCTAAATAAAAAGAATGAAAGTAGGCTAAAGTGTTATTGCTGTAAATTAATCAACATAATTAGTGCATAAATTAACAATTATGCAATTATTATTTTGTGCAAACTATAATAACGAAGTGTTGTGGCTCACTTGAACTACTGAATCTCTCCAGTTCTGGCATTGGCAAATTTTGTAACTAAGGCACTTTGCCATCCCATGACTATGATTGTTTGATTGTATTTATTTATTGGATCAGTGTACAGTTTTTAACATTAAAGATGCACTACACCGGAGTTAGCTCAAAGCTAATTTACAGCCGCAGTCCCCCACAATCAAAACATACAACAGCATAACAACAAACAGTACAAAGCGAAAAACACACAGAACACACCATACAAAATACAAAATACAAAGCTGCACACAACAGCACATCACATACACCCACAATGTCAATTAGGAATTAATAATGTAAACTTGTCAAATTAAAAGCAAGACCACCTGTGCTAATGAGACCATAGATGGAGTTAAGACTCAGTGGTCACACAGCTGATTGGTCTTAAGTAGATTTTTTAATTTGGTCTTGAATGTATTGATTGAACTGCAGCTCTTCATATCATCAGTTAGGGCATTCCACTGAGTTGTGGCTTTCACAGAGAAAGCTGACTGCCCAAATGCAGTGCGACAAAATGGTATGGTACAATCTTGTATAGAGGATATTCTGGAGGATCTAATAGAACGTACTGAGTGAGTGTACACAAAGTCACATAGTGGAGGAGGGGCCAAACCATTTAACATTTTATAAACTAGGCACAAATTTGAAAAAAATCTGAAATTCTCAAAGCTCCGTAAATTGTATTTCTCCACTACTCAACAGTGATGGAAATGCCTTGGCTTTTTGTCCAGAGTTTTTAGAGTTTGTTTGTATAAGGACCCAAGAGGTTTTATGGCTGTTACTCCAGCCTGCCCCCAACATGTGATGCAATAAGACATATGGAAAGAATCATAGCATGCATAAACATCTTGGCTGCGTCCAAAGAGAAACAGTTTCTAATATGTCTAAATTTTGCTAAGTTGTACTTTATGGTTTTAACCGTTTTTTTTTTTTACATGTTTCTTAAAGTTCAAATTTGGATCCAGTGTCACACCAAGATATTTAAAGTCAGTAACTATGTCAATCTTTTCACCTTTGATGAAAATATCAGTGTTAGGAGGTTGTACCATGGTTTTGGAGAAAAACATACCTTTTGTCTTGTTTAGTTTATTTTTATATTATAGCTGAATATTTATAATTATTTTTTCAGTTATGGTGAGATTAAATTTTATAATAATTTTACCAGCATTAGAGAAGTCAGAGGATCAAAGTTTTGCACGCTTAAATAATGTATGAACTGAATATCAATGTAGATTGATGCATACACATTTTACAAAGCTATATTCTGTCTTCAAGTTGTATGAAACCATGCAGCACTCATGGGACAATGTGAACTTAACACTACTTGAATCCCACAAAACCTAGAAGACATCCAGACATTTCACTTCATTTTCATATCATTTGTGTAAATAGGTTAAAAAAAACAAAAAAAAAAACAAATCCAAAAGTGCACCTTTCAAATAAATCCAACTCAGATAGTTAAAAGAGCTAAATTGCAGCAGCTTTAAGGGTATTTTATTCTTATAGAGCTTATTCCTTTATGAAAGGTAATGCATCTAGCTGCAATTTTAAAAGAAATCCCCTTGATGTCTGCCAGGATATTAGTACAGTTTGACTGAAGATACAAGAAAAATGAATACTTTTAAGTCTCTCCCTTTCACAGTATTTGTAGTTTCTGTATCTCCACTCGTAATTCACTTTGATTCGTATTTTGTTGCTGTATGATTACATTGTAACTGCAAAAATGAGAGCTCAACACTGAAATCCAACCCAATAAGTCATGTTGATATGTTTGTAGGGTGGATAAGAGAAGACTACAGACCTTCTCTCTCATCACGGATGAGATCCCAGACTTACTGAAATCATCTCCCCCTTGAACAAGATGGGCTCAGCTCCACGAGCAACAGCCCAGCGTTCAAGGCTACCTCTATAAATCTGTCCAGAGGGAGGGGGGGGTTAGCAGCCCCCATTTCCCGTGTGTAGTGATGACTAATTTGGGGCTGCTGGAGTCTTGAGTATGAAGGCGGAGGTTACAGCAGGACATGAGAAGCCAGACACTTTGTTAGAGCAACTACAAGCGAAACTGAGATTGTGACTGTGCAAACAGTGAAGTTAGAATGAAAAACGTTCACCATGTAAACACAAGTTCTGCAGGAAAGAAAGACAGAAGAGACTTCAGGCATGTGAAAATGAAATAAAGTGACACAGAGGAAAGTTGCTGCATATCTTCAAGTCAGGATAAATCAAGATTTGAATTCATAGTTGGATAATCTCCATAGATTACCTGAATCATACTACAGACGGGTGACAAATTGAAGCAAATACCAGTACAGGTCTGAATGCTTGACCCCTACAGTGAGGGGATCTGGTGGCTCTGTTATGCTGTGGGGGACATTTTGCTGACATGGTTTGAGTCCACTTAGAGGGAAGAGTCACTGCAAACCAATACAAAGTTGTTCTGAGTCATCACCTTTATCCTATGATGAAACATTTCTATCCTGATGGGAGTGGTCTCTTCCAGGATGACAATGCCTACATCCATGGGGCACAAGGGGTCACTGAATGGTTTGATGAGTATGAAGTCACAGTCACCAGATCTCAACCCAATTGAACACCTAGGGGAGATTTTGGACCAATGTGTTAGACAGCGCTCTCCACCACCATCATCAAAACACCAAATGAGGGAATATCTTTTTGAAGAATGGTGTTCCTCAGCCTTGGCATTGATTCTACAGATCTCTGAACTCTACTGGAGGGATAAACACTATTCTACCAAAAGATATTCCCTCATTTAGACCTGACCCTAAACAATTACTAAATGCTTTTCTTCACTTCCATTTAATTAAACGTTCAACATTTAAGTTACTTAATTTTACTGAGTGGTCTATGTTTTACTTTGAAGCTACATTAATACTTTTTTTGCCTCTCGATGGCAGCAGAACAAGCTATAAACACAACACTGATATTATCACTTTATGAAGTGTTGTATAATGTATTAACATATCTAGCAGACATGAAGCAATCATACGTTTTATTATGAGTTGTGTCCAAGTCCAATATTCACTCTCATTTTAGGTCTTTTTTGGTTTCAACCAACTTCTGAGGGAACTATCTGTCTCTTTAGCTGCTATAGTAAATGCTCCATTATGTTCACCAGCTAGTCGCTAACTTTGTTTGTCTGCTGTTTGGTGCTGAGCAGGTACTGCACAGTGGGTTTATCAAAGCTTTTTCAAAGAAAACAGCCTTCGGAGGCTGGAAATGAGGTTGATGAGAGCTGTGAGCCTCAATCAAAACAGTAAAATTGTGGGTTGGAAAACCAAAACAATGAGCTAAAAGAGGGTAAAAAGTACCATAGATCTGAGGGGAACTGTAGAACTGGGTGATAATTCTTTGTTGGTTCATCACTATCATTGAAACCTTTCACTTTATGCATTTTAATGCTGATCAATAATTTTAATAAAAATTATTGATCAGTGCAGCTTTCAATTAATGTCATGTTTTGTTTTGTTTTTAATAAAAGTGTGGCTTTTTTTATTTCAAGGAAGTCATATTTCAGCAGAAGGAATCAAAGCAGACATAACCTGTGAACAAAATGTGTCTTTGCACAGATGAAGAACACTGTATTGATTTTAATCCAACAATGCTTCAATTTTTACTGCCAAATAATTTAATAATTCAATTTGGATGTTATTTTAACAGAATATAGTTCCAGTTGTGGTCCATCAGAGATATCCACTTTTATATGTGCTTCATTGTTCAGTGTAATACAAAATAACCTTGTTATAATTTACAGTGCACACTATATGAGGACAGTTACTTGAGCCACAGGTGCACACAAAGGAGCATCTCCATCTACAGGCCAGCAGCTGCCTTTAAAGTGTATCTGTGTGTGTGTTTTCTCCCATGCTTCCATGTAAAGACAGCTATTTATGCCACTGGAACAACTTCAAGAAAGTGTGTATCCAAACTGTCTGCCCCCTCATCCCCTCATGTTTGGAGATAATCAACATATTTCCACTATCTCTCGCTCATTATGGCCGGTACACACTGATTACAGGCTGGATTTATGGAGCTCTGTGGCCACACTCCCCTTGCTCTGGCTGGGCCTCTTGCTGGAACTGGGTAGAAGTCGAGGGAGAGGATGACAGCGAGGAGGAGGAGGACTGGAGAGAAGGATGAAGAGGAAGAAGGGAGGGTGGAGAAGAGAGAGAGCATGACTGTGGAGAAAACAAATGCAGAAAGAGAATAAAGGAAAGGGAAAACATAGGAGGATGACGGAAAACAAATCATAGGACAGTGAGGAAGAGGATGATGAATGATTCATTTTTTTCATATCAGCCAAGACTCTACCGCAGCCTGAGATAAGATTTCACTTTACCGTCAGATTTCTCAGAAATTACATTACGCTAGTAAGATGAAGCTTTGCTTATCATTTCAAATATGAATAAGTACATCTTTTATTCACTTTGTTTCATCAGTTTACCTCAATGGCAAATGGTCACTGCTGCTAGTTTACTCTTGAAAGGAAAGCTCAGTATGGCATTTCAATGAGTAGCAAGAGTGCTAAGCTGCTAATAATGTTAGCTTCTTACCTCTCTGACGTTGTTTGCTGGGCTGCAGCCAAACAAAAACTGTGTTCTAAGATTTTGAGATTCTGGAAAAATGTCTGTAAAATTGAAATCTTAAATTAAAGAGAAATGTTACTTTGCAGTTTCTTCTGTTGTGTCTATTGTTATCTATGTGCTTTCTATGTGTCTGTTTCATTGCACTCAGAATATCTGTGCTCTTAAGTGTGAACAACCAGAATGATGGTGGAAACAGGCTGAAGCCTACACAATGCCTACACTATTATTATACTTTTACAATACACTGTAAAACATTTTAAGCTGTTTTAAAATGTTAAGCTTTAAAAATGTGAGTTAACTGAACTTCAGTTGAATTAATTAGAGAGTTCAATCAACAACTGTTTAGTCAAACTGAACAATGTCACAGTCAGATTTACTTCCCATTTATATTTTCACAGTTCACTTGTTCCTGTTGGAACCAGAGTCAGTACAAAGACAAGTAGCAAGTTTGTTCTCAATTAATTTACTCAACTTTGAGTGTATGGTGGTAAGGATTGAATTCAATACTAACCATCATGGATTACATTTTTATGAAAAGAGGCAACTCATCTTAACATGTGTTAGAGACACACAGCAAGTTTCAACCAACAGTTTCCATCATGTTTTCTTCAAATTATAAAACAGAGGGGTCTCTGGAGAGTTTTAACTCTCAACAAGTGCATGTTGGGAAGTCTGTTTATATGCTGATTGTGTTACCTACATGAAACTTAATTTAATGAGTTGAGTGAACTCTCAGTAGTACATTCATTCAACTCATTATTTCAGGTCAAAAGACCTCAAGTCAGGAGAACTCATGGTTTAAAGTTCTCAAGTGCTCTGAAAATTGAATTTACTTGAAATTGTTAAACTGACATATATTTACGTTATGTTAATGACAAAAAATAGTTTCCAAGATTCCACTAAATTCCTGTATGATGTTTTACAGTGTATTTAAACAGAAAATACAATAAGCTGCCATCAACTTTCTAGAAATCCACACTCTCTCTTATTATGGTTACAGAAACCACCTTGATGTTCACGAGGCTTTATAATCTTTCATGCAAAACAGACGCACTGGTGATAGACTGTAAACTAATATCTTATTACTGTTATAATAATGCATCAGACCTGACAATGCATTATGGAGTATGTGGGTGGCCTAGCGGTTCAGACATATACCGTATACTTTGATCACAACATCCCTGATTCCACTTTGGCTGTGGATCTTTGTTTCACATCTTTTCCTGTCACCTTTCTACAGTGAATAAAGGCGTAAAATAGGCAAAAAAAAAAACATCACATTACATTATGGAGGCTTACAGCAGCTCTTCTTGTGCATTATGTGTTTGTTCTCCTGTGTTTAGTTGGAATAGTGTTACAGACATGGGCTTTACAGAAAGTGTTTCAACACAAGCTTCTTTCAGAGTAACAATGGTTGATGGATTTCTCTGAGCTCAAGTTAATCTTTTTTCTACTGATTGTCAATGTATGACTGACAGGGTATGGCAGTGGTACAGTCAGTCTGACCCAGCTGGGCTACATGGGGGAAAAGGGAGATAAACAGAGTCTATGATAAGAGTCTCCCCTGGGATCAGAGAGCCACCAGCTCTCAAAACATCTATCTGAATCTCAACCTCCCCAGATATCCCAGCCTGTGCAGCAGTGGATACGGAATACAAATAATTTACTGTTTCATGTCAGCATTTCAACACAATGTAATGTTATAATTATTATGAAGAAAATAAGACAATGGTCAAGATGATTAGCAGCCTCAATCTGTCAAAAATATCTACAAGTCTGAAAAAAGACTACAATTCCCATAAACCCCACACAGATTGTTCCTCTTTCTATTTACAAAAAAGATGAACATATTGGAGGATTTTTTTTCATCAGCCTTTCTCCTCATTTTATATTTTTGCAAGAAACTGCAAATTTCAACTTTTTATCTCTGTGTTACCTTAAAAATGCTGTATAGTATGTCGGTTCCTAGCTTGTTACTTGACCTTTGACCTGAGTATTTAGTATTATCTCTTCCAACTCTGCAGCAGGGAGATAGGTATTTTGTGTGTAACGATGTGTGCAAATAAAATGAAAAACTAGACATTAATAATTCACATTATTACCCAACATTTCTAAATATTCTATAAGAGGTTATTTACAAGTGGCTAGTATATGTAAATTACCTTCATTAACACTCACACTTACAGCCTTTGACAGCTGAGAACTTCTGGGAGTAGTAACATCCTCATGAACTTTAAGATATGTATTTTATATAATTCTGACTTATGCATAATAACTGAAAGTTCACTTCTTTCAGTGTGGTATGAACAGTATGCTAGAAAAACCACACTGGCCAGCTGAGAGAAATGACTTGAGTGACTGTTCAGAAGTACAAAAAATGAAAAAAAGAACATACAAAGTCTTTTTCAATCATAAATTCCTTGATTAAAAAAATCTACAATGACATTAATCACAAATAGCATGTCCCAGTTACTAATGGGGACTCTAAGAGGATAAATAAAATTTCAACTGCGGGAAATATTTCCCACTGGGTGGTGCTAACTGTTCACCAAGTCAATGCACAAGAAAATGCATGTTATGAAATTTGTCAGCATCACTTTTAATATCATCTCAATTCAAGTACATAAAACTTAAAAATCTAATATTCATACATCCAAACAACAGTGAAACATGTCAATAGATTTAAGTGCAGCCAGTTTACCTTTTCACTGAATTAAAGGTGCATGCACCAGTTTTCTGTTTCCCTCCATCAACACGGGATTCTTCTTTGCCATTGAACAGTACAGATGATCAGATCTGTATGATTCATTTATTCATTCATTCATATATCTGGGTTTGGTCCACTTCTGGACAGATGTTTGGGACTGAGCTCATATTCATGGCGATATCCTGGATCATATATGAAAACTGAAAAAGTACATCAGGATACAGAAGAGTTCAAAACAACATTACCACAAAATGAAGGCACAGCCAAAGCAGAGGAGTCATCTTGACTTCAGTGCTTATGGGGTTGTAGATTTTTTTTTGGAATGCATAACAGGAAGAATTCTTGTGGATGGGAGACATAAAGTATAATAAATATTGTGCAAAACAATATTTATTATTGGTGGAAATTACTAAGTGCCGTGCTTTTCTTGCACACTTATTTCTGCGCAGTTCTGACTGACTGTAAAAAGGCAACTATTTGATAGAATAAGAATAGATCACACTTGTAAAGGACCTCAAACACTTTCCATTGTAATCAACATCATTCTGAACTCATGAACATAAAATCTAAGCTGCTTTACACCAACTGATGGCTTCAGTCAGATTCTTTCAATAGCAGGACTACTGAGTACTGACCTCATTGTGCTTTATTAGGTGTGTTAGTGTTCACTAGCGTCACAGTGCACCACCCAGAGTGTGTTTATAAAGGAGATCTTTAACAGCAATAATATTAATAATTTATCAGCACTTGAGTTATGTTCCCTCACATTGTAAAGGGGGTTTATATGTGTATCATTAAGGTAACATTACAGGCACACACTTCAAGTAATTTCAGGTATGAAGGAGAAGGATCCATCACTATGCAATCATAAATAAAAACAGATTCATCAAGTACACATTGTCACAGGATGTCATTTTAAATAATTTCAAAAAACTTGAGGAACCATAAAATGTTTTGAAAAATGTGAATGTATCGGTTAGAATGTGGGATGTAGCACTGAGAAAAAAAGCTGTTCTTAGCAGAGATGTCTGTTTGAGATGCTGTCTAAGGCGAAGAATGTTTATGTTCTGAACAAAAAAATCCTCTTATTTAAGGTGCTCCAGTTATGTCCATAAGTAAGTAGACATTTTAGAATGGACTGCTACACTCCCAATTCAGCCTGTCATTCACAAAAGAAAAAAACATTTCATAGTTCTTGCATATAGAATTCCACATTTCTGTTCATGAAATGTGTACAGGCTTTATGTGAAATTACAAAAATATACAAATATGATCTCAAATAGATCCTCTGTTGATAGAAAACAAAACTAAATATGATTCATATTCTATATGCTTTGGATAAATCGAGATATTTCTGAGTGTCAGGATGATGGTACCAAACAAACATTTGTTGATGCTTACATGGTTTCAAAGGGCTCAACATTCCTTCAAACAGGGATCTAGTGGTCTGTAATCCTTTTCACATAAATGTGACAAGCTAAGCTACTTCTTTTCTGCTGTTCAGCCCTGTCACCTTGATTGTCTGAGCTGTACTCAAAATACCACTACAACTTGAAAATGTAAGGCAACAGAGACATGGACGTCTTAGCTATCAGCATGTGATGGAACAAAGTCATTGTCTATTCAAATCACATGTAGATAAAACATTTGGATGCATGTACTTCATGTGGAGTCATAATAAAGACTAGAAAACTCTTTGGGAACGAGTGTAAAGTAAGACTGGTTGGGGTTTAACGGGCTCTATAGTGTTGAACAAACCATTGTAAGTCACATGAGTAAACATGGACATGGAGTCCATTATCAAGCCCTGGTACAAGAGCAGACACTGAAGACTGACAACACTGCACACACAACACCTCTCTTCCTACACAATGACTATGGATGACTTAAAAACACTACTAAGAGCGGCCACAGTGGTCAAGAATTCTGTGATTCCAAAAAATTATGACAAGGATGGCGATGATCAAAAAAAAACAAAAAAACAAAAACACTCAAAGTACACACTTTTACGTAAATCAATCACGTACTGGCACTGACAATCACCTGAATGAAAAAAAGACGGGCACTTACAAAGATGTTTAAAATACACATACAAAATTACCAGAGATGGCTGGATCATCTTGACTGCCAAAACCATCAAGTAAATGCTGCCGAATAGAAGTAAAGCAGGTCCATCTCAAAGCTCCCACATGGCTTTTCTACTGTATTTGTGATTCAGAGCAGTGCAGTGTTGTATTCAGGGCAGGCATATCAGATGGGAGCAGAGGTAAAATGTGGGTGTTCCATGTTAATTGTACATGACCGCACCTTTTATGCTCTAAAGGGAAACACACACACTGTATGACGTGTATCCAATGATGAAACATTGCTGATGTGTGTTGCACTTGACACATATAAAGCTAATGAAGAGTCATGGAGTGCTGCTTCAATACTAGATCACATTCCATTTTAATACCAGCTGATTGAATGAACATTCAGTCAGCTGGCAACGAAATGAGGCACTTTATAACTTCATGGTTGTTTTGTGGTAGAAACAGGAGCTGTCTGACTCCATAGTGTTAACTACAAGTGGAGATGGCTCAACATACTCTACATTTATGGCCAAAAAATGAATACACCTTGTTCTTCATTGTTTGGGCCCCTGTGCACAACACCAGGTACATAAAGATTTTTTTTTGTCCAGTGGAAGAACTTGACTGGTCTGCACAGAGCCCTGACCTCAACACCTTTAGGATGAGCAAGAACACAGACTGTGAGTCAGACCTTGTTACCAAACATGAATGGGAGCAAATCCCTGCAACCAGGTCCTAAAATCAGGTGGAAAGCCTGAAAGCAGAAGCATGGAGGCTGTTACAACAGCAAATGAATGTCCATTGTTTTAGAATGACATTCTCAGCTATCACATGTAGGTGTAATGTTCAGGTCTACACATGCTCTGTTCTATATAAATAGTGTATGTTCACTATTCCAGAGAACACAATGGAAAATGAAACAAACTTAATTCTGAAACAAATGTGTTTTTCCAATAACACAATAATCTGAGTTTCATTTAATCCATTTAGTGGGAAGCAGACTGGGCCTCATGCAGAAACATTTTTTGTATTCTTATCCTAAAACTCTCTTCTTTTTTTTTTCTGTGAGGGTTGCTTGTACGAGTCTTTCAAGTCAGATTCAACAAACTCTCTTAACTGTACAAACTTTGTCGTAAATCACTTGTTTCAGCCTGATGAATGTCACCTGTTCATGAGGAGGGGATTGTTTGTGAGATTTGAACATTATTATCATAATTTATTATTGACCCCACTGAAATTGCCATATAAGGGTACATGTTTCATTCACAAAAATATTACTGAAGACCTGAAACAAATATGAATAGCAAAGTGGTCAATGATGTGTCATCAGAGCATCACTGCACTGTGACAGGGATAAAGAGGGCATCTGCAATGTGGCATGAAGTTAGATGTTAAAAAAATGTCTTTCTAAAGCAAAGTGCACCATGGCTAACATGAGAGATGTTCATGTGAAAGTCACAGAGATATTAGACGAGAGAATACTATTAAATTGGTATATTAATATGATTAACAAAATATTCATTTTGCATAAGTTACTTTTAGTTATACATTTTGTTCTAGTTAATTTCTGTATCATGTGTAAACTCCAAATTCATTCAGATTAAGTCACTGTGATTGCAGGTCAAATGAGTGTTCTCACCCTGTGGACAAAGTGTGTTCATGACTTGTGCTACAGGTCTAGGCCACTTGTGAATTTCAGTGGTACCTCAGAGAAAATTGTAAGTACAAGAAAGGTGGTGAATACCACAAATTCTTTTAAACCATTATGTGCCACTCAAGAATGAATATGTTTGCATTAGTGGTTCTTGCATGAGGCCCCACTGTTTTTGTAATGTACTATGAATCACACTAAATGCCCAATGACCCACAGAAAGTGGGTTAAACTGACCAATCTTTAACAAAATTGTCTTTCAAGGTTGCAACCACCCTTTTCAGAAGCTCCAAGAGAAAAGCAAATGTTGGTCTCTTTGTACCATTGTGCGTTTTCAACTGAACAAACCACAGTGCTTACTTGGAAATAATGGTTAAAGGTCACATATTATACTCCTTTTCAACAAGTTAATATAGGTCTCTATGGTCCCCAAAACATGTCTTTGAAGTTTTTTGCTAAAAAATACCACTGAGATTACGCATTCTAGCATGCTTGTATACCCCTCTGTTTCAGTCCTGTCCTGGATGGGCTGTTTTTGTGTCTATGAAAATTAGATGCTGCTCCAAACACCCCACTTGGGAACTGTGGCTTTCCGACCATGATACAATGCGAGATTATACAACTACAATGGGAGAGACCAAGGGATGTTGACAGTATTCATATTCATACTGGATCTGCAATGGAGCTGCAGTAGGGTCACTAATAGTCGTAATACAGTAATGCTAAGTGTATCTGTGGAAAAGAATGGACATATTAGCCTCGGCTTGACTTAACACACACTGCCACAGCTGGACACTGCTTCCACAGCTTTATGGTCTAAGCAAGTTAGCCTCTGGGTGCTAATCAAAGGTACACAACGTTGCCAAACAAAGGAATTCCTGCAGTTTGACCATTTCTTTTTCACATGTATCATTACCTTCATGGCCTGTCTATCAAGTACATTTACATAACATTACAGCAGCAACACACACAAACCGGTGAGGATCATGGAGCAAAACCGGCTAATGTGTAATAGCAAAGCTAACTGAGCTACCACTACAGTTCAAAGTTCCACAAAAAGCAACATGAAAAAACAGTTACCACCATCCAAACTACTACTGTCATTATTTACTTGGCTTCAAATGAGGTTTAACATTCACACCGTTTCTGTTGACTGTCCCTCAACAACATTAGTCACTAGCCATATTAGCCGCGTAACATGCTGGGGCCAAGTTCAACAGGCTAACCTGCTAAATAAACAGCATAAAACATGGCAAAACTTACAGCATCCAAGTTTGATGTCGGGTCAAAGACAGCTGGTATTGATCCATCACACACATACAACAGTTTTCCAGTTGTTGTGGGGACATTTCCATAAAAAAATAAAGTGAATCCAACAGGTCTTCACTTCCTCAGATGATGGGAGGACATAAAGACTGTTGTGTTGGTTCTTGCAGCCAACAAAGGAACTTTGATTCAGTTCAAAAGTTGATTCATTAGGTTTCAGTGGGTGGGGACCACCTGCCTGCCGGGGGGAGACAGATCCCTTTATGATGTCATAAAGGGAACTAAATTTAAACAGTGTTTTTGCACACACATCTATTGAAAAATGGAGCAGGAGAAACAGAGAGAGGATGGTCTTATAGTTTTGGGGGTCTAGACATACCGTGGACTCATATTTATGTTGAAAAGACATGCAAAAGTGCATTTCGCATAATATGTGACCTTTAATGTTTAAATAGAAACTAACTTGCTTTCCAAAAACAAGACTGGAACGTTCATGAGGAGGCAGCAGCTCTACACACTGACTGAGATGCTTTCTCCTAATGCAGTTAGAAATATGGCAGTTGAGGATTTACTGTTCTCCGTCTAATTTGGCTGCCACCACCTAATACCATCTCTGCCCTCACCTCAACACACAGCTTTGCTTTTGTGGACTTGTAGGATTTATACATCTATAATAGCAGCTAGAAGGCGACTATTAGTATTAAACCAAGGCCATGTAAAACACTACACTATTACAGGAATCAAGGCCTTCCCTTGAAGTTCAGTCTCTTGGGACATAATTTTTCTTTTTATATTAGATTCTCTTATACATATCCTGGGATTTATAATGCCATCATCTCTACAAAAATAACACATTTTACATCTCTTGTCTGTTAACTACCTGGCTGTAGTCACAGTGGAGCAGCTCCTTCTGCTCCTTAACTTTAACTGTACACATAAAGCACATCTGCACACTTCTGGACCTGTGTGTGCAGCTCAGTGCTGCTAATGGAGATCGGCAGGCTGATTTCTCCTTTGTTTGCTGTCATTTGGGCTTTCAGTGCACAGTTCCAGCCTGGCAAGTGTTGACATCCAGTTTTCTTTTTTTGTTAGTTTTTAGGAGAAAAGGGGTGAGAAAGTACCAGTTAAACACAATTTCCCCACACAGATCCTGAGGCTCATCAGCGTCTCTCTACAATCAGATTCAACTGATTATGTAATTGTAAAACTCTATCACCACCCACATTTGGTGCTGTAGACCTTTGGGATGTTTCCACTCTCTGCTTAGTGACGGACTTCATATCAACGATCCTCTCCTCTGAGGAAGAACAAGCTGAGCTCTGACTGGATGGTTGTTTGGGTTGGAAAGTGTGTATGTGTCTGGTGTGGGCTATAAGAGGGAGAAAAAGAGGATCACAGGGCTGTTTCCTGAACGGTGTGAGTTGTCAGCTTGCATGATGGCTGAATGACCCTCGTTTCCGCCTCGTCCTCCTCTGTTTGTGCTCTCTCGCTCTCGGCCTCTTTGTCTTCTGATACTGTGTCCTCTTTGCAGTGAGCTGCTCCATTTCGGTCTTTCTTGGCCGGCTGATAAGGCTGTGCACTGATTTCTTTGGGCTGGTTAACAAGGACAAAGAAACTTGAAACCTCAAGTTACAGTAAAAAAAAAGGGAGGAAAAGAAAACACTGAGACTGAGTGTAAATATGAGGTTACCTTGTAAGCCAGAGGAGTGACACAGCACAGCTTCTCTCTGTAGCGCTCAGGCAGAAAAAAAAGCAATGTGCCCAGGACTGGGAACACAGTGCCGGGGGTCAGCTCCTTTTCTTTCATAGGTCCTAACATGGACAAAGACACAAAAGGTTAACTGCTGTCCTGTCTATCATTTTTTATATATTTATAATAATGTATGATATGACAGCGTACAGCATTAATGTCAGAGGCCTACAGAGAACCTACAAAGAATTATCAGCGACTCTGCAGAGCTTTATAGTGAGTTTCAGCTCATTGTTTAGCTGTGTACTTCTGCAACTGAACCTTTTGAGTTTCGTTTTACTCCTACTTTCCAATTCTTATTTTTACATCATACAGATGGAGGACTACCTGCTCTATTGAAGTGAAGCAGCCATAGGAAATGCAGTGTATTTGTAACCAATGTTAGCACAGTTCAATAAAAATTGGTACAGCAATGCTGTTTGGAAACTGCTGAACAACTTGTATTAAGCTAGCACAGTCCCCCCTTAAATAAAAGCATGATTGGACCTAATGGTTCCAAATGTAATATTTCAGAGTATTTGATAGCACTTAAATTATTTTCAATTGAAAAATATTTTCAAAGCACAGAAAATGTTCAAACTACCACAAACATTTCTTTACTTAACTGGCGTGTATAGCAAAAGGTCTTTGTGGGTCAGACGGTGTCACATGACCTGCAGGTTTGACTTTAATTCCTAGTGTGACACAAATTCAAATAGCTGCACTGATAATAATGTCAATGGACTTGAAGCTCTAAGTCCGAGTGTGACTACCTGTTAGCAGGCTGACTATCAGTCCCACCACCACCACAGTGGTGGAGTTGTGAGCACTGTACCACATGTAGGACAATGAATAGAGCGCCTCCACTCCTGTCGGCCTGAGAGATGAAAGAAAAATGGAAGTTAAAAGAAACAAAAGAAACACACACACACACACACACACACACACACACACACACACACACACACACACACACACACACTTACAAAAATGTTCATCCTGCTGATGGGAAATAATTTCCATGTGAACATGTTGTGTACTAAACATGCTTCTAACATCAACTCTTAGGTAATGATCCAAGTTCAAACACCAGAACTAAAACTTGATTTTAAGCCAACACTAAAATAAGGTGTTAAGAGTTTTGCTAGAATTTGACTGTACATATGGTGAAAACCAAAATCAAACTTCTTCCAAATTTTTCAGAACTACTAGACAGTTAACAGTGATTTATTTAACTGTTACTCAGAATTAAAAAGGGACTAGCAAAGGCCAAATTTATAAAATCTACCCACAACCTCATGTAGCCATTCAGAAATCAAAGCAAAATGACAATTTATAACATTAGATCTCACTAATGGAGAAGTTTTACTGGTTATCTAAGTCTATGTGACTGCTTGTCTGTAGTCTTCATTGAAAGTCATGAATCCAACACACATTTACAGTAAAAGGTAAGGTGTTACCTTGGCTTGGCTGTGGCAGCACTGACCAGCGAAGTCATGACAGTGGTGGTCATGTTATCAAATAGTGGTGAGATGGTGCTGTTGAGGGGGGGCACTGGGGTTGGACCAGGCATGCGCATCACAAAACTGCCAATGCCGATCCAGAAGGCCATGGCGAGACCTGCTACTAATCCAACCACTGCACCCTGAGAGAGGAACAGAGGATAGGAGGGCAGCAGAAAGAAGAGGGCAGCCGAGAAGAGGTAGGGGAAGTGAAGGAAAGCAGAAGAGTCGTGCAGGAAAAAGAGAAAAACACTGATGATGATTCACAAGGAATAGCGCTTTCATTGC
Organism: Thunnus thynnus; assembly: GCF_963924715.1. Classification (NCBI taxonomy): domain Eukaryota; kingdom Metazoa; phylum Chordata; class Actinopteri; order Scombriformes; family Scombridae; genus Thunnus; species Thunnus thynnus. The sequence continues at coordinate 25,297,150 of NC_089534.1, forward strand.
CATTCCAATCTCATAATTTTTGACTGAATAAAAAAAACAAGCGAGTATCGAAACATAAAATATATAAACTAAGTTAATAGGGTACTCACGATGGAGTTTGCCCAGGGGAAGAACATTCCCAGACAGAAGAGGCCAAGCAGAGGACCACCCACCATCCCAAAGATACTGAAGGCTGCCTGAGGGAGCAGATGAATGACACTGAGATGCTGATGCCCGTACGTACAAGTTAACTGAATTGTACAGCTGCATAATATGAATGATAATTTTGTATTATAATTCATCTTAATACATTTTTACAGTTTTATTGCATGTTTCTTTATAAACTGTTCCAATAAAACACATTTATTTTAGGTGCAGCCTTTTTTTGTAGGTCAAGGATTCTGCACACAGCAACACCAACTGACCTAAGAGCCTGTCTGAAACGTTATTCGTCATTGTTCTCTGTGATGCTGTGGTAAAACAACTCAGACAGACATACCTGCAGCACAGATCCCATTATGGAGGCAAGGTAGGCCATAGCCAGACATATCAGGCCATAGGCCAAAGCTGTAGGAGACATGAGGCACAAATATTTAGTGTTAACATTTGCTACAACTGTACAGTCAACAAGATTCAGAAGTTAAAAAAAAAAAGTTTATATGTTGGCAGTGAGTTACATATTGCATTAAGTGGGTGCAAAAATATGTACTGAACAAGTAGCATTTAAGTATTACTATTTGTTTCTCATCACAGTATGCTTTGCTAAAACTATCACTACTACTAGATTACTAACAATAAAGCATGAGGACAAATAAAATCTTTGTCAAAGTTTGTAAGAATACTAACTCACGCAATATGTGACAAAATAGAATTATGAACTCATGAAAAAAACACAATAATTAAACCACGTGTGTTACCGAGTCCCTTGGACAGCAGTGTGGCTTTAGACTCAGTCATGTTTGGAAAATAAGGTTTAATCAGGTCCTCCATAGTTACTGTTGCTAGGGAGTTGAAGGCAGATGAGATGGTGCTGAAGGGAGAAAAAATGGGAGTGAATGAATTATTGGGATTTCTAAACACATATGACTGCAACAGCGCTATTCTTAAAGGCAGTATCATCATTTTTAAGGGCAGAGTGGACCTAAACCATGCCAAGGCAGTGCCAAACTATGTTAGACCTATCAAGATTTACCAATGTGTTAACACACTAGTGACAAATCACAACCCACACAATGTATTTAGAGAATGCATGTACAGTCCAGTTTGAACAATATATACCATTAAACAATATGAATTTGCCTGCCGTCAGAGATGTTGCCATACTGTTTATTCTGTGGTAGCTCTCCCTTTAAAAAGTTGCGGTGTGTGACATTCAGCCCCACTAGATGTCAGCATACAACTATTTGCTATGACAAGGTATAGAGGAGTAATGGCAATCTGAGCAGGGAATACGGTCACACTCCCTCTGTGTGTGTTGTAACCCGAGCCTCTCTGTTTTGATAACCAGTCCGGCCACGTGTGAATGTGAGCACATGTTAGTCCCTCCGTGCCCTCCCCACGTCCATTTTCAACATGGTGGCCTGGTCACAAACTTTGTCATATTACAGCTAGGCAGTACACTAAAGTATGTTTCTGAAAACATTTGAGAAATAGGCAATGTAGTAACAGAACCTTGACCCAGATTTGATCAGCACTGCCTAGTTTAACAGTTTGATCTGAGTTCTGTAAGCTGTCAGTTCAGGGGCTGCTTTCTTTATTTTTTTCCCCAACTTTACTGAGTAAACAACGCACACATTTGATTTGGTCTGAAATGCTGGTGCTATAGTACGACATCTAGGGGGGTGAATGTTGTATATTGGAACCTTTAATAATCAATGAACAGGACAGCATTTCTGTTTGGTTATTTTGACCATTACCTATTTCTCAATTTATAAAAAATGAATGCAGGAACCTACTCCTATTTGTGAATTTGCTATATGCATGTGTGCATGTAAAATTAAGTGCAAGACAAACACAATGAAATTAATGGTGTTTTGAAATTAGTATTGATAAGGGAAACACACACACACACACACATCAATAAAACTAATGGACAATAACTCTTTGATGTTTTGATAGTCGGCACATAAAATTACCTACTCTGCCAGTCAGCCATGTTATTGCCAGGCTATATTATTTAAAGAATGACTGGGTTGAAGCCAAAACTTATAAATGATTAACATCTACCAAACAACAAGCTGTGACAACAAGGTTTAGTTTAACTAGTTGTTTGTATTGTTAATTTGTGAATCAGCTTCATTATTATATCAACCTGGGTTAAAACCAACATCATTGTTTTTCACTTTGGGCATACAGCCAACAAGCTTTTCTGCAGTGCATGGTCCTTTACTGCCAGACCTTGTTTCTTGGGTCATTTACCTGAGAGCTCCACTGAAGAGACACGCCACAAACAGGCCTGGGAGCCCGGGCAGATCTCGGAATACATCCATCACAAAGTACAGCACCATCTGCAAAAAGATGCCAAACATGAGGACGCACTTCCAGAGCCAAGAAGAACAAAAACACATTAATAATCTATTGATACTGGACAACCACGAAGGCAAATTAGTGTTGACCTGATCATTAGTTTTGACGTAGCCCTTGTCCAGAGGGCTGTCCTCTCCGTAGCGAGCAAACATGACCAGACCCATCAGACAACCTAAACACAGGACAATCTGCTGGCATGGGAAAACAACGTAGCAGGACCTAGGAAGGACATTAAGAGGTGACAAAAAATTGTTACACATGTATTTCACCCTAAATGATTTACAATTATCTGTCCGGGACCATAAAAAACACAAGTTGAGAGACAGATGGACCGTGAATGTTCTGAGAAACTGATGATACCCACATGACAGCCTCTTTCTCCGTGCGGGAACTGAGGTATCTCTGGACCTGGGCCTGGTTGACCCCATACAGAGCCAACATCAGGAAGACTCCACCCACACTAAGGGTCCAGAAGGTGTGGCGCTCCAGAGGGTCGGGGTTCAGACTACACAGGCAGAGAGTGAATACAACATAAATGTTTGAAAATACATAAGTTTAAGAAGATTCTTTGCCCCAACCTTTAACGAATTGACAACGTGTGACAGTACATTGACTACTCACTCTAATCCAGCGATGCGGCTGCCGTTGTTGGCTTTCCTCCAGACCTCTGCTATGCCCCCTGCCTGACTTGCCCCCACCACAATGACCGCTAATTGGCCCGCAAACATTACCACTGTCTGGAACACATCAGTCCACATCACTGCCTTCAAGCCCCCCTGTGAAGCAGAAGCACAAAGGTTTACCCTGTAGTCTTTCTGACACAGCAGTGGATTCACTTTAAAGTTCATAATGATAAAAGTTACAAACTGTCTGTATAAGGTGCGCATGGTTTAGAGCCTTGATGTACTAACAGAAGGAATTAGTAACTTTCTGAATATTTCACATCATTTAGTTTTCATTTGTTGCCAAAAATGCTATACATGTATTATAGTTTTTGTCCAAAAGTTTTATTTAGTTATTGTTTAATTTTTGTTGTGGGAAATACTTACATAATACAAATATCTTTTGTCATTGCTGTAAAGATGATATGTTTAATTAGTGACTCACCAGAGCAGTGTACAGAGTGCACACCAATCCCATGGCCAACACTGCCCCCCATAGGTCAAAACCAGTCACTGCAAGTAAAGAGAACAAAATCATTACCAAACTCTCCACAGCAGGTTATTCAATCATCCAGGTTGAAATCATGTTCCTGTATAAGCTAGCTAGCAAGGTTATTTATATCACACATTTCATACACAGGGGCAATTCAAAGTGCTTTACATACAGATAGATAAAAGAACAGAGCATAAAAAGATTAAGAGGTACAGTATGAAAAAAACTCATAAACAAAATAAACACAATACAATCTGTAGAAAGTCACAGAGAGTCACATCTAAGAGTCAGAATACAATTATTAGAAGCAATTAAAAACAGAGGTGAACATTAAAGTCTTACGCCTATTTTTAAAAGTAGCCAGAGTTGGGGCACATCTAAGATCTTTCGTAAATCCTTGGAACACTTAGCAGACTCGTCCTTTATGACCTGAGAGGTCTAGAGGGTTCATAGTGTGGAAGCATGTCAGAGATGTACTTAGGCCCTGAACCATGAAGTGATTTATAGACAAATAATAATATTTTGAAGTCAATTCTCTGACACTGGTATCACTGATATCTGACACTGATATCTGAGAACTGGTGTGATATGTTCAGCTGTCTTGGTCCTTGTTAGGACTCTAAGCAGCAGCATTCTGAATGAGCTATAACTGCCTGAGTGCTTTTTTGGGAAGGCCTGAGAAAAGACTATTATAGTAGTCTAACTTACTGGAAATGAAAGCGTGAAAGAGTTTTTCTAGATCTTGTCTAGACTTGTAACCTCTAATTCTTCACTTAGATATGTAGTTGCCAATGGAAACAAAGTACTCCCTGTTTTGCAGATAGGACCTAAACCAGTCTGAGATTGTGCAAAAGAATCCAGCCCAGTTTTCCAGTCTATCTAATAGTATTGAATGGTCAAAAGTGTCAAAAGCAGCACTGAGGTCAAGTAGTGCAAGGACTGAAATTTTGCTTGCATCAGTGTTCATGAGAATGTCATTTAGAATTTAATAAGTGCGGTTTCGGTGCTGTGATGGGGTCTTTAACCTGAGTGGAATTTGTTGAAAAGACCATTAGAAGTTAAAAAAGTTGTTGGTAAAAAACTTTTTAAACTATTTTACTTATAAAGTGTAGATTTGATATGGGTCTGTAGTTGCTAATTACAGAAGCATCCAGGCTATTCTTTTTTAGTAGAAGCTTAATGACTGCAGTTTTTAAGGCCTTTTGGAAAATGCCTGAAAGGAGGGAGCCTTTAACTATTTGGAGTAAGTCGGTTGCAAGGCAGCTATAAACATTTTTGAGAAAGCTTGTATAAAACTACAAAACAAAACAAAACAAAAAAATCTATTCTTGCACAGTCACTGTCAGCACTTATGGTAAATTTATTTGGTAGCTATGTTTTGGTCAGGTGACCATCAGGCATTTCACATAGAAAAAGACAGTAAGTATACATACAGTATACATGCACACACAGAACAGTCAGCCATTCCTAGCGAGTAAGTAATCAATAATCTCATATTCTATTAATCTGGTGGTAGTACATGAAATGACTGGTTATCGGTAGCCTTTTTGTATAATTACCCCTAAAAATATAATCTAGGGTGTCCTGTCTGTTTACAGGTACAACTATATGCACTGTATTAAATACTGTCAGTAACTGTGGGCACTCATTGGCATAAAACGTTAAATTAATGTCAGAAGTGTGATGGATCCTGTGGTAAAATATGACAAAATAAATATGTTACCTGCATTGAGTGCTAAGGCTGGAGCATACAGGACCACCCCCATATAAATGACCTGCAGAGAAAAAAAAAACATTATAGTGCATGAAGCTAAACTCAAAGGTCATGTTTTGGAACTAGCTGAGGGCAGAGACTGACTCAGACCTGCCAGATTAAACCCTGCTCAGATGTAAAACAAACATTTGGCTTTGGAGTGTTGTTTTTGGATGCATAAATGGACATAAATGTACAGACAGTGGACACGTGTCCTGATGGGATTTTATGAGGTCAAGGAGAATGTAAGATACTACTAAACACTGATAATTTTCTCTTGTTGGGAGAAAATAGAGATGATGTTAACCTCATAAAAAGGAAACACAAACCATAATTAACATTTTACAAGGGCCAATGTGACATTTCCAGGGCCAAAGTTTCACTCAGGCTAACATATGTATCTGTAATCACATAACTGATGATGCCTTGACCCCAAAAAGTCACTTAGAATCAAACTAACAGAGGTTGAGATTTTTTCAGTTTGATTTTTATTGGAAAGTGTTTAACTTTTATTACCATTTAGAAGATGATTATCTTACTTAACGACTAACTATGATTGCTGACTTCCTTATCTAAATGACAACTTGCTATAAAGGTGAAATATACAGTACGATTCCTTCACGTGTTGGCACCATAAAAATTCTAAACTAATGTACACACAAAATATGAAGCAGAAGACAAAGATACCATCTGAAAGATGAAGGTCACAGTCCCACATATACGAACAGTCTTGTTAAAGCGCAGCTCCAGATACTGTCAAGAGGAGAGAGGGAAAGACAAAAGAAAATAATTAAAAAACAAAAGCAAAAGGCTTATTATATATCATCTCAGAGTCATCCTGTAATTTATAGTCACACAAGACAGATTTATTTTGGTCACAGGAAATCACTGATGGTAAATGACTGATCAGCATGTTTCTGGCTGTAGATAAAGACCCTGTAAAGATGTTCAATCTAGAGACAAGAACATCTGTTTCAGTTGGACATTAACACATCAAGGATAAAATGGATAACAAGATAGATAAGAAAGCTGAGCTCTGCGGATCATACTTGGGAAGGACAAAGATAGGACAAGCAGGAGAAAAGGGTGTTTTGTAAAGTGCAAAACAGAAAAACACAGAAAAGCGAGTGATAAAAGAGAACAAGAGATCAATTACATTACATTTATAGGTCATAAAACCACCATAGTGGCAGGTAGATTCTACAATTTGCCAAATGCTCACAATACTGACAATTCAATTTGACACGAATCAACAATTTAAAACACTACAGCATACTTGAAAATATACATATTTTTTAATTATGTCAAGTATACAAGTAATTATTTTTAAATGAAACCGTTTATTACTTCTCTACTTGTGTGTACCTCATAGGCGCTGGACAGCCGCAGCCTGTAGAAGACTGGTATGAAAACATGAGCTGGGATGAGCAGGCCCAAGAAGTAGGAGCAGCCCAGGAACCAGTACTGAGTCCCAAAGGTGTACACCTCAGACGGAGCACCCAGGATGGCTACAGCTGACTGAAAAGTGGCCAGCAGGGACAGAGAAACAGGCAGGCAGCTCATGGAGCGGTCAGCCATCAGGAACTCCTGTGGCAAACAAGATGTTAATGTCAGACGTTAACTCTGAGTCTAAGTCTCCTCCATTGTGCTTAAACACTAGAAGCCTACCTGTGTAGTACGCTGGCGGCCTCCAGAGAAGGCATAGAACAGGCCGATGCCAGCTGAGGCCACCAGCAGCAAGACAAAAATGACATAGTCCACCGTGGTGAAGTGCATCTGGACTACGTCCCCCATGATGACGGTGGAAGTGGGGGGAGATAGGGGTACGGGAAAGAGAAGGCCGTTGGAAGCACGGCCGCTGGGGGAGATCACGACGTCAATGAAGGCACTTCACCCATAGGGAGACTTACAGAGAGCTGGAAGAAGAAAGGCAAAGACAGGAATTAAGTGAGGAGGAGGTTAAGTAAATCTCCCTAAGATCTCCCACTGAGATCTTGGGGAACTGACAGGACTGTAAAGTGAGAGTTGTCATGAAATATACCCAGGCAGGAACAGCTCCCTAACAGTCTATAAAAACAATACAACTAGAGCAATACAGTTTGAATCTACAATACCAGTCAAAAGTTTGGACACATCTTCCCATTCACTTGAATGAGAAAGTGTGTCCATACTTTTGACTGGTACTGTAGACAAGAAACTTTCATGCACTCAGGTTTTATTATTATTACACCAGTAATAAAACCAAATTCAAGAACATTAAATGCATAACTGCCTACTGTGGTTGCAACAGCAGAATCACATTGCAGTGATTCAGCAGTATGATACACTAGTTAAATACTGCTAGACATTAAAAAGTTTCACCTAAATGACCATAAGATGAGCTAAATTTGATCTGAGAGCAGACAGGTAAAGGAGGATGGCTACCGGAGGAAGGGAGCGATTATGGATGGTGGAATCAGAGCCAGTGTTATGCATAAACTAGTCCTTTGATACTTCAGTGTGTATATATTAAGCACCATATGGTTAAAAAATAACTGCTTTGAGTGGAAATTGTGTGACAGATGAAGGTGTCTGTAAAATTTTACTGTCATCAGAGAGCATTAGAGAGCAATTATTCCTTATAATTAAAACATGTTTTAACATCTAATCACTGCCATATTAGAATTACAAGATTATTAGTAATAGCTGGCTGTCTAGACAGATGGGCTCAGGTCATGGCACTTATTATAAAACAAATCAGAGAAAAAGTTGATATGTTCAAGAAGGAGAGAGAAACAGTGAGAAACTATGCATGTATTACAGAATGACTGCATGAAAGGCTGAAACAATGTGAGGAAATGTAAGAGCGACCTCGCTTCTTTATCTAGCAGAAAAGTACATCTGATCTAAAACAAGTCTGTTTTTGAAGCTGGTGTAACAAAGGAGCCTGGGAATTACTCTGTTTTGATAAAAATGCTTTAAAAATGTTACTTTTGAAAAAACATAGTGTACAGGGCTGATTCAAGTGTGAGGATAAAATGTCTATGAGGGCAGGATGACCTCCTTGTCCCAAATCTAAAATCTAAAAATGATTATCTTCTGTTAAAAAAAAAAAACGTAAAAAAGTAAAGTTTGATACATAATTGCATTTGTTTGTCAGTTGTCACTGAATGTGCTGATTCTGAAATTAAAGAACACTACAGCAGTAAAACAGTGTTATAATATTATAACAGCATACTCAGTAAAAACACACACTTTACTATCCTATCTCCTTTCAACAGACACAGTTAAATGTATTATGTTCACGTCCAAAGCTGGACAAAAAAAAAAACAAACCTAAATTACAATAACATTAAATGCAATTTCTAAGTTGCAAAACACAAACTATTTGTCTGAGAAAAACATACAAAGTCACAGTCCTCGCTTGAATATGACAGAAAAAAGCTACAAAGAAAAAGAGCAAAGGACTTACCGACCTACTGAGCTGGCTGACACACACTGGCCACTCAGACTTAATACACACTGGAGAGGAGTACCTTGATCACAACCTCCAATCACGATTACCCTGGAGGCAGAAGAGAAATTCAGCAATATTCAGCAAATAGTTCACCAACACCTAGAGACACATGGGGAGAAATGAACTGTCACAATATTGGTACAAATGAATTCAACACCTGTGTAATCATTTCAAATAACAGCAATTTCGTTTCTTGTGAATACAGATCATTTAAATCAAACAAAACCCGATCCCTTGTTATGTTTTTACGGTAGACACATAATCATATCCTTTGACAGTTTGCACTTTAGGACATATTTTTGTTGTCAACAGTGAAGACAGTTTTTAACTCCTTGCTGTGAAAATAACTCTCATATTCCTCCAAATGTAACACCATCTTCTCTTTCACAGTGTATTGAAAGTGTATTGTCCTACACTCCTTACGATGAAGAGCCAAGAGGCAGCTGACTGCAGAGGTGAAGTCATGTAGAGAAATGAGGAGAGGGGCTTTGAGCAACAGAAGATAATTGGAAGGGAGAAAAATCAGAGAAAAACATGGGGTAGCCTAACTCTTGATGTCAGAGTAGTAATAAAAAAGGAGCACAGAACCAGTGCAGTACTTATTCACTGAACTACTTTATTTGGATTAGTTTAATTCATTTTTGGTAAAAATGAACTAGGGCTGCAACTAATGATTTTTTCATTATCAATTAATCTGCCGATTATTTTCTTGAATAATCAATTAGGCTAGTTGTTTGGTCCATTAAATGCCAGAAAATAGTGAAAGTGTTGATCACTGTTTCCCAAAACCAAATGTGACGTCTTCAAATGTTTTGTTTTGTCCACAACAGTCGACAACCCAAAGATATTCAGTTTACTACCACAGAGAACTATAAAACCTGAAAATATTCACATTCTTTCATCTGTTGAAACTTTCTTTGTTTCTCATTTGAATTGATTTGGCTACCACAGCAACATTTAAGCAAAACACAGCTAGTCTGTGTAGAAATTCATATGGCTCTTTTACCTTATTTCATCAGATACATAACTGTGAGATGACATGCAAACAGCCCTGTACCATCTTAATATAACTCATTATCTCATTATGGGAGTTAGAAAAAAAGATTCTTTGAATGAGAGCAAAGCTAATACATCGGACACATTGGCAGAGAGGGTATATCAGCCAATATTGGCTGGAATATTAGGGCAAACTTGGAAAATCTGCTTAGGAACATTGTTGATTAAAGCTCTGCTCTCCCTCAAATACTACTTCTGAGTAACTGTTCTTCAGCCAGGCCCTCCACTGGTCATATTCACATGCTGGCAGCTGTAAATGGCACTGAAGGGCAAATGTTTCAAATGACAAGAGGCAAGAGATCTAGCCAGTGTCACAGAGTCCAGCTTCTTCTAGCTGGAGCACTTGGTTGTTGCCATTTTGCCGACTTCTAACTGTCAGACAACTGTCTCAATAATAACCAAAAACAACTCAGCAAGGATTTACATGTGTGAGACTGTGAATGTGTGAGATTATGTCTATGTGTGTGTTCAATGTTCATCAAACAGAGGTGGTGTTCTGCAGGGAAGGACCTGTCTGTGTGATACTCCGTGCTGCTCTGATCAAGCATTTGCCAAGACATATGACCTCATTAAATCCCTCTCTTATCATTATGGCTCATTAACTCTAATCTACCTGAGGTATGACTGTGATTGGGAACAGGAGCAACAGGTTCAAGTCAAAAGGACTCATCAACAGACATAATGTAGCACTTTAGAAACTTATTTCAAAATGAGTGCACAGAACGTGTCCATCTCCAGCACATTCATTCATCATTCTCTTGTGGTAGTGTGAGATTTCAGTAAATCAGTAAATTGTAGTAACAGTTAATGCTGAAACACCGTAATGCATAAACTAGTTTGATCAGTTACAGTTCAGTATGGATGAGAAAGCACAGGCTGCATAAAGTTCAGCAAGGTCTGAAACAACTTAAAAGCATCACAGATCATGAGTAATTGTAGTGTTGGGTCTGTGCTCGGTGGTTACACAGTATGAGACAACCTTAATCAAACTGTATAAGCTGGCAGCCCTTTGTTGCACTTCTGGGTAGAGATAATAAAACCCTGACTGTTGAGACACCATGCTAAACTGGGCAGCGTAAAAACCTGACAGGTTACTAAGGACCCTTGGATTAAAACCATTCCAGTCGTTTAAAAACAAGAAGCACAGCAACTTCACAGTGTGTGGTCTATGGAAAATCACTAAAGTAAAGCTACTTAAAATGCCAGACTGACTTGTGACTGTGCAGTTCAGGTGTGGGACACTTCATTTCATTACAGGGTACCCTGAGAAGGCAGAACGGTTACAATTCACCAGTCCTTATCACTGATAAGGGTTGATGCTGTGTGAGTGGTGGGTGGGTCTATGTCAGCAGTTTGTTAACTCAAAACTATCTTCTACCTGCCTCCAACTGACCAAAAAAAACCCAAATTTATTAATTAACTAATGAAGGTTACAAGACAATAAAAGAAACAAACTTAGCAAAACCAAATGCTTAAACACAACAGTTAAACTCATATATAGACACACACACACACACACACACACACACACACACATATATATAGCTAGATAAATATAGATAGATATAGATAGATAGATAGATAGATAGATAGATATAGACAGTACTGACATGTTAATGCAGTTCTATACTCAACATGTAGTATAAACTGTAAAAATCAACCTCCAGAACAAAGTAACTAGTAAAACGAAAATCCTTCACAGTTAAATCAGAGACAACTACCATCTCTGCCTAGTCTTTAATAACTCAACTGGTTGAATTTGACTTTCCTTTAAAGTCTCAAATCTTTTCCCCTTTAAAACACTGCCAGCATGCATTTGCCCTCACAACCATGGACTGTCCTTTCTCACAGTCAGAACTCAGAGCAACTAAACTCAACTGGGCTGACCTTTTCAGCAGAGACATGCCAATGGTAAAGACTAATCAAGTTTTCATTCCCATAAAACATGAGAAGAGGGGCATGAAGTCCACAAGCCAACGTAAGCAGGCACTCGTAGCTGTAGATTTTTTCAGTTTTGCTAGAAATGCTGTGTGGGCCTCAGAGCACTCACTGTATAGTGTGTTCCCTTTAATATAATACTTAACAGTAACCCTGAAGGCTAATCTAAAGTGTGCACTGTGCAGTTGATAGCTTTCTGCTATAGATTCTCTATAAAGGAACATGGCTCACAGCAAGCAATTAGCTTCTGCACCAGTTGGCTGAGGCCTGATTCACTGGAGCTGTGCCTCCTCCCAACATGAGTGCACAAAACAACTAACAACTGGTCATTCTGACGCTTGTTTCTTCAAACTACTTTAATTATTTTTAAATTTTACAAGAGGAAGACAGATTTTCATTTTTGTAAAATAACATTCAGTTTTTTTCAGCAGGGCTCTGGGCATGGCAACGACTGTATCAATCGGTCGGTCCACCACTTTGGTCCAGACTTAAAAAAAAATAAAGCTCAACAACTATTGCAATGAAATTTTGTACGGACATCATGGTCCCCAGAAGATGAACCATAAAGATTGGTTCAAATATCTGCAAAATCAACAAATTATTACTTAATTCATTAATTATTTTTCTGATTAATAGTTTAAGTCAAAACATACTGAAACAGTGAGACCAACTTTCAACTGCTTGTTTTGTCTGGCAAACAGTCAAAACCCAAAGGTATTTGAACTATACTGACTTTGAACAGCAGCCAGTCATCACATTTAAGAAACTACAATCAGTGAATGTTTGGCATTTTCACTTGATAAATGACTTCTTTAATTATCAAAATAGCTGTTGGGTTTTTGTTAGTTTACTAAATGACTGACTAATGGTCTCAGCACAGACGACGGCCCTAAAAAACACAATACCTAAGATTTAATAAAACATCCAACAATATCACAAGTGTGTCATTCTCACATATTTGATCAATGCTTAGACTTCTTCAGTTCAAGTAGGCAAAGGTTAATTTATTTACTCATGCTGATCACTTATAATCCGTCTTACACCTTTCACTAATCTGTCATTTCAACTGAGTGTGTGTGTGTCTCTCTACACAATACAGTCTCAAAACAAGCTAAGATTACATTGAAAATATCTGAGCCCCAGATCTTTTCATTATTTCCACACACTGTTATTATGATGATACAAGAGGAAAAAGACAACAAAGTGAATGACAGCTTTTGTTTAATGTTTGACCAGGCTCTGTGTGTAAAGAGGTGGAGGTGGTGTCATCATCACAAAACACCACAAGGAGGTCAGGGAGGCCAGGGTTGCCTGGCAACACAGGGACAATGATTGTACATTACACGGGGTAGTCGGAGCTGAGCTATTGGCAACGGAGCTTCCACCGCTACACCCCCGCCTTCTTTTGTGTAAATGGTAGAAAATAGAAAAGCTGCGGTTTGATGGTGAGACAGCAGGTAGACATGGGAAGGTCTGCAGCTGCTCAGGATGGACTGCTGAATGAGACCAGTGCTTTATAAAGACTATCAAGCTAGTTCAAAGCAAATCCTGCTTTTTCATTCTGCCCATCAAACAATCAGAGGCATAAACATATGACTACATTTCATTTTGTGAGCACTTACACAGAACATTAATGGGGATTAAAAAGGAACACCAGACGAATACTGCCAGATGTTTTCTTATTGTCCTTGACAGCAAGAAACACAAATGGGTATAATTACAAATGGATCAGTTTGTGCCTTTTTATAAAGACATCAGTGACATCTAATGTCATCAATTTACAAATCTGCTGAATCTGTCCTTTCCAGCTATACACAGCTGTGCTTTGAGCTAAATGCTAATGTCAGCATGCTAACACGCTCACAATGACAATGTTAACATGTATATGTTCAGCAGGTATAATGTTTATCTTGCTCACCGTCTTAATTTAGTGCATTAGCATGCTAACATTTGCTGATTATCACTAAACACAAAGTACAGATGAGGCTGATGGGACTATCATTAGTTTTGCAGGTATTTAATCATAAATCAAAGAACTGGATGAATTGGAATTTTTACCTGATGGTGTTAGATGAAAAGTCAGAGCATCACAAAAGTTATAACAAGTCATCCTATGTACCAAATTTCATAGCAAACCATCAAATATTCGAGATACTTCACTCAAAACTCCAAATGTCAACCTCACGATTGCAGAGGAACCAGTGTTATCTGTACTAAATTCCATGGCAATCCATCCAATAACTGTCAAGACTTCACACTTAAGTAATTTCACTAAAGAAAAAAGAAGGCAACCTCATGTCAAGGGTCACCAAAGTCACTTGGTTTCATATTCTGGGGACCATGAATGTCAAAATTGTGAAAAAATTAGGCAATTATGAGAATCCATCCAACAGTTGTTGAGATATTTCAGTCTGGACCGACCTACTGACAGACATTGCCCTCCCTAGAACTACGCTGCTAGTGTGGCTAAAAGACGTTCTAGGTATAAACTCATTAGTCTGTAAACATCGGTCTGAATACCACTTTAGATTTAGAGATTATAACAGTGAGATATTTTGGAATGCAAAAATTGGTCCTGATTTTTACTATTCAAAGCAATAATGAGCATTTTTGGTGACACTTTATTTTAAGTCCCCCTATTTATCACTGATAAGCACAATCTTAACATTTAATGAATGGTTTATAACACACTATAAAGTAGTTTTTAGCAGATATAAAGGACATTATAAGTGTTTAATGTACAGTGTACAGTATTTCAATGTACAGTATTTCTCAAGAATTACTTTTATTACTTCTACTTTTATGAAGATATATTATTAAAACTGTGTTGCTACAGTATATTGTCATTCATCATCTGTTTATACACCAGCTTCATTGTCTTCTATCTGACTATATTATAGTGTTATAAACCATTTATTAAATATTAGATTAAATTATAAATGCTAACTAGGGTGACTTTAGAACTATGTTAACTGTATTATTTTTAGCCAAGACAACCACAACACACAAACAGGTGTGTGGTATGCCCACTACCAACTACATGCATGTGTACGCACCCTGCATGCCTACATACACACAGCTGGTGTACTGCCATCCTCTTTGAAACTGGTGCCTCCACTGGCCCCAACTCTGCTTGTATCTCTGTGACCCAAAAGGCCAATAATTTGAGTAATCATTAAACCCTCAGTTGAACCCTGGCCTGGCTTTGTTGATCAACCACCATCACAGGCTGTGAGACAGAGGTAGAAAAAAATAGAAGCATCACAGTTTGTTTTTATAAGCAGCAAAGATAAAGAGCCATTGAGAGGTGAAGTATAAAATTATCACCACTAATTAAGTGCTGTTATCAGCTCTAAAAGGCATTGTTGTAAATAAAGAATGTATCTGCTACTGAAAACTAATAATACTGACCAAGATGTGACATGAACACTGTGTTTGTATTTTGTGGTGACATTAACATAACTCCAGATAATACTAAAGGAGAAGGGTGTTTAGTTGAAGATTGTGTCTAATCATTAGCTTGCAGAAGATGTGATAGTCCCTCACAGATAGCAGGGAGGTCAGCTTGGCCGTCTCCAGATGATCTGAGAAAACTCACACTACACTTCAGAATCATCTGTGGGGGTGGAACTGTTTGTATGTACCAGTATCAGTGAATTAGCTTGGTGGCAATCAAAGGTACAATAAAATAAACTTCTGTCTATTCACATCTATCCTAAAATCTAAAGCTTGCAAAAGGAGCTATACAACCTGAAATACATTTTCATATGGGCTACTAAGTCTTGATTCATGAATAAGAAAAAGTTTTCAGTAATGTCAGAGTTCAACAAGACTGACATAACTGTGTCTCACAATTGTTTGGGACGTGCCTTCAGTGCACATTAGAAATCAGAACAAACTCTGTCCAACTTTGTCTGAAGACTTGTATGAAGAACTATATGGCCCGTGAAAATGTGATTGTGCTGAAGTCAATACATTCTTTACCTTTGCTCACAAGCAGCAACCAAATGGCAGAGGCACATTTTAGACATACAATGCCTCTATTCATTCTCTATTAACTACACATCTGTCATACTTCTGTACATTGAAATCATGTAAAATCCAATGCTGCAAATCAATGACCAAGACTGCTTTATAGTAATACAACCAAGAACATAAAAGGTAAAGCTACAATGGTATAAAAAGGAAGGCTTTTTCATCTTCACTCTTGTTATTTTCTTTATGTTACGTTTTTGTTAAACACTGTAGCACTTTAAGATTCACTGTGAATGAAAAGCGCATTACAAATTAAATGCATTATTATTATAAAAGAGCATACTGTAGAAAAATATCTGACTGCTCTGTTGTCTCATGATATCTCACCCTGTACAGTAGCTATATTTTAGATTTGACTACTGGTGCTTATATTGTGATTCAGCAGAATGACATACTGGTTTAGTTTTGGGGCTGATCCTAGTGATATCTTAGTAATTTTTTTTTTAACTTGTTAGTCAATAGTTAATGTTTTCACAATTCTAAAAAAAAATGTTGATGTGAACTTCTATACACAGCAGTGTCATAAATATTTCAAATGAAGTTTGAATTCTTATTCCATAACGTCAGACACATTTTAAATGGTTATTAAACCACACAGCCACTCTTTAGTCCATATACTGGTCAGTCAGGCTTATGAAGGAGTCCCGACGGTTAAATGCAGCGCCTGACGCCGTTAAGAGGTAAATATTGGCTTTAAACAGGACATGTGAAGTTGTTGCAAACCTAACGGAATGTATGTTTGCCGTATTGTCGAAAAGATCAGAGGTCAACCCCCAAATAAGACAAAACTTAAGTCATCCAACGTGTACTGATAAAGAATTACTGAACCCTTTAGAGACATATATGGGAACACAGACAGACCCTCTGCCGAGTTGGCTAATTGGTCCCCACACGCTCCAACAAGTCATTCATTTGAGCTGCTGGTGTTTCGGTTTAACTAGTGACCGTGTTAACTGGTGACTTTCAGTCGAATGGTTGCTCGTAATGACACAGAACTTCTATGCACAGAACACGTAGCTGTCCTCCTGAAAGCCTTTAATTTTACTTAAATCAATGTCAAATACATACTCTTTAAATACATACTGTGTTTAATATCTACGCTAACCTTTTAGGTTTAAGTGTGCTCAGCAAGGCTCATTCACCTCTCGTAACGTGTCTTGTAATGTAGGAGACAAACCGTAGCCCGTGAGTTAGCAGTGTAGCTGTAGCCTGTCTTGGGATTTTATACAGTTATCCTCAATCTGAAAGCGACTCATATTCAACCAATTAACCTGTATAGTTTCAAATCCCTCATTAGACGGTAGCTGCACTTCTAATCTATATCTTTCCCCGCATTAAAAGTAACTTCAAAAAAAGTGAATGCTTCTTGTTGGCGAAACCGTTTGATTTACAAACTGTGACACAAAAAGGACCAGAGGAATATATATACAGTATTGAGCATTCAATTTAAGATCATTCCAGGCTTTTCGACAGTTGCCGTCACCACAACAACCATGGACGCATTCGGCGTCACCAGTTAACACGGTCACTCGTTAAAGCGAAACACCAGGTATGAGCAAGCCAAACTGGTTTACGTTTCCTTAGCGTGACTGACTAGCTGTACAGCTGTATTACATACAGTCACAACCTAAAGAAACAACAACCAGAAATAACACAAGTACACAAAACAGCTTGATATTTAACTATGTGTCCACATGGTCCTGTTGCCCAATCATTCAAACTTTCCTCAACCACCGCGTGCACCAACGTGAAACTATAATCTGACACCCGGCAACCTCCGAGCGCGCAGTGACGCCAAAACGCATTAAACGCATTTTAGTGCTTTCCGTGAGGACACCGTTTGTATATTACAAGTAGCTAAACAGGCTTACCTTTGAGTACTCTTCGCTGCTACATTACTACATAACCGTAAGGCTGCGGTTCATCACCAGAAGCTAATGGACCGCCCATTCTCCTTGACACGGAGATATGATGTCGCCTTCAAGTGCTCCTCGGAAAACTACATTTCACGCCAAGTCGCACTCACCACTGGAATAATTAATTTTGATGCGATTTAAAGTATATAATATTGCTGCACCTACATGATTGGAATCGATGTGGTTTAAAAATAATTACATAGTTCCTATAATAAAAAATGTTTCATAGCAATGGTTTTGTGTAAAACATGACATGGAGTGAAAGCCAAGAGAAGGTTCACATCAAATATAAGTCATTATACAGTGTGTTGTACCACTGATGCCATTACATCAAGAATACGCCTTAATTCAACACAGCTCCCATACTTTCAGCCCTCATTCGTCATTTTGTAAATGCTTTTCATAATTACGACCTTTCCGCTGTCACTGAAGGCAGCATAACACGTGTTTGACAGGCTGAAATATAACGCTAGATAATTTGTGAACGCAAGCTTTATTTCTGAACGTTTGCTTCATTCAGAAATGAAAATAAACTACATTTTCAAGAAATTGGAGGAGACACAAGAACATAGCAGCTGTGGAGACCATTTCAGCGATGCCAATGTTTACTATAATGAAAAAGGGTGATGTCGACACAAGACTACCAGGTTCAACATTTATTATGACGCAATTCTACGACTACGGCTGCGCTAGAGGAAGGGAAAATCGTCATCATGGTAATTAATTACCATGGCAATGACCACTGATTCATTTGATAGATTTAGAGACAGTCACCCCGCACATCACATTCACACTGTTGTCATATTTCTTACCTGTTCATTGCTACGTCGAAGGCAAGTTTGAGTCAATTTATAAAGGCATATCCTCCAGTGACACATATTGACTCTGTTTAGGAAAAACATCAGTGACATTCATGATGCTTTACCGGCTCCATCCTCCATTTCTCCCAGTGCGCATTCGTAAAGCCGCAGCTGCATAGGTTGCTACATCTCTCTCCCCTCCTCCCGCTGGTGACTCATGTGTCTCATTGAATTAATAGTGACACCAGTGTAACACCACAGGGGGGAGAATGACGCTGTAAAAACAATACCACCTACTGACTGATTTATTTATATTAATCACTCAGCCTTATCTGAAGATAGTGTTAATAAAACAATTGTTTTTTTCCAGTACAACCTGCCAGAAATGCATTATAGAAAAACCACACTAAGATTGCTTCATTAATAAAATAAAGCTTCTACAAACATTGCAAGATTCTGGGTGATTGGGCAAATGTTGGCCAGTATTTGCCAATAGTGTCAAAGAGTGTCTGCATCATGACGACAACATGGTAACTCTATAATTTCTATCTCCTGACAGAAGAGGCGATTTCTCTCTGAGGCCAAAGGAAGCCTGGCCTCACCATAAATATATTCCAATAAAGAAAACTAAATGTATCATTCCAACAGCTGCGTCTTTTACTGAGTTTTGCTATCTCCCTTGTTATCAAAACATTCTATGTATTATCATATTTTTCTTCTTTGGCTAGTTAAACAGTGCCCCTCTGCATGCATTACATTGTGTAGTTGATGTCCTCTGGTCTGTCTAGTGCTTAGTGAAATGCAACACTCAAAGGAGGCCAGCTTTGCCTGGCTTCCCCTTGAGAAAAAAAGTTAAAGTTTTAGTCATATTGACTGAGCTCAATACTGAATTATCAAAAAACAAAACAAAAAACAAACAAACAAGGGAGGCCAGGTTTAACCTGGCTTCTCACTAATCAAATCACAGTCATCATCATTTTAAAAAATTACTGAGTCTCCAACCGGCTAGCCTACTACACGTAGTGCCGGCAGAACCAGTTAGCAAGTTAGCAGAATAGATGGAGATGGGGGCCTTGAGTTCTCATAAAAAATGACTTTACTAAGCTTGCTTTTGAACTGCAACTGAAGATCAAACAGAATGGCAGGCCTACCCAGATGTTGGACCTGTCTCAGGGGAGAGCTAAGGGAAAAGCTAGGTCTTTTGTGACGGAACTATGCAAGAACAAAATGGCTAACAGGAAGCGCAAAGCTAAACCAGCTTTTCTGCTGGCCTTGACTCCTGTTTGACCAGTTTACCAGCTCCTTGAACAACCCATGGAGCACAACAGAATATGTAAATCTGAAAAACCCTCTCGTGGGCCATAGAGAGACATTCAAAGTCCCAAAGTCATGTAACATTTGAACTCAAACTCAAACTTTTTGGATGAGTAAGGATAAACAAGGTACTGGATCAAGTAGCTGCAATAAGTGTGACAAGGCATAACCAACAGGTCGACAAGAAGCGTGCAATTCTGAAGAGACTGATTGCTGCTGTTCTGTATCTCGGTCACTAGGAACAGGCATTCTCTGGCCACAACAAGTCGGCTAGCAGCCCTGGCAACAAGGGAAACTTTGTGGAGCTAGTGCAAGCTTTTGCCGCGTTTGATACAATGCTAGCAGAAACCTAGCATCAGCTACTGCATTTACGGGTATGTCAAAGACAATGCAGGATGACCTAATAGAACGCACTGCTCATGTTACAGGTATTCAGGAAGAAATATACAAAGAAATAAACACAGTGCCCTTCATAGCAGTCGAAGTGGATCACACCACAGACATAACATGCAAGTGCTCATATGCATTGTGTATTCACTGTTATGAGAGTTCTTTTTTGCCTCTGGACTGCTTCCACAACTTCCTGAACTTCTTCAGCTATTCAAAGAAAAGGACAGCATCCACCGTCAGGCCTGGGAGGATTTTGAGCTAGGAGTCAGTACGGATGGTGACCAAGAGAACACAGGCCCTGTGGACTCTTACCATCACCTCTTTTTCCAACTACTTGATGGCATTGTGCAGCATATGACATGAAGATTTCAAGTTCTATTTTTTTTTTTTTTTTGTGCCTTAGATACTGAGTTGTTAAAGATGTACTCCCAGTTTGCATTCTGGGCATGACCTCTCTTAGCTAGTTGAGACCTACCCATTTTTTGATGAACAGACTACGAAACGAACTGCAGGTCATCCATGCGGATGCCCTCTTTCACAAGCCACTAGCTGAGCTGTTGGAGATGCTCATGAAAGATGAACTGACCACTGCCATATCTGAGGTTTGCAAGCCACTGAGGCTGATGCTCACCATACCTGTTACAAGCACATCTGGAGAGAGATCTTTTTCCTACCTGAAAAGGATTAAGACCTACCTTAGAAACACCTGTGGACAGGAGAGACTTGGCCACTTGGCAAAGATATCAATGGAATCCTTCATAACCGAAGACCTGAAGTCCAATGGACAGCTATATGACAGAGTCACTGAGCATTTCACCACGATGAAGGATAGAAGAATGTCCTTCCTCAACAGGTATAGGTGAGTAAAAAAAAAAAAGTCTTTAAACACACAGTGACACACACAGGCTACTCTGTCTGTCTCCCTCTCCCTTTAGCACCACGGACAGCGACATGGACCGCCAGGGCCTTTGTTTTGATAATGTGGATTGTTGTCTTTAAAACATTTTCTTGTTATACTATCTATCTCATGTTCTACTCATTGTTATTTTGCAAAGGGTTGTATACATTGTTTTATATATATTTTGGGGAACATGATCACTTCAAGTTTCTGTCTTAATTACTTGTCTTTGATACCACACAAAAATGGCATTCACTCTTATATGCAATCCATAGTCTGTGTACTAGTGCCACCTACTGGGCGATTATATAGGTAGCCTATATTAGCAGTCTAAGCATTACAGCAACATACTGCAGTAGCACTGTGTTAATATCCAATTACCTGTGATATTTATATGCAATCAGGTATGTCTGAAAACCTTCAACTACATGTTTATTCTTCAGATAATGAGAAGAAACTCAGTAGCAACATCATGTTTCAGCCTGTACAGAACTAGTGTGTGATTGCGTGTGCATCTTTTACAGTGAACAACATTGAATTTTCTAGCTGACTGCATTTATATTGTTAGAGATGTCCCCTCATAAGAGTGTGCACATAATTTCTCTGTTAATAATAATCAGTGCTTATGGCTGTGAGAAGTTTGCACATGTTGTACAGTGTCTGGAGAGAGAAAATAAAATCACACGTCATGCTGTTTTAGTTCACAAAAGCCTTGTAAATGCTACTGTTCCCATGAAATGGGATATAAACGCGAATGAGAAGCATTACCACAGTGACAGCACTTGTTCATTCTGGTCTGTGAAAGCAAGTGACTATGATGTCTCCATGTGATTATATGGCAATATGATCTCCATACCAAGCTTACTGGCTTCCTCGGTAATATTTGCCACACACCGCCACTGCCTGACAGGCTCTCATTTTGTGCCAAACATTTCGGTTTACATTTCAATAGTACTGAATCATTTGCCATTTGTTATAATTATAAATTTGTCATTTATTGTAAAACAAAAACTTTATTAACAACGAATGAATCAGTTTTAAACAGGATTTTTTGACTACATCTTTTGATACTGCAAACTACTAAATGGAGTTCAAGAATTTGCTTTAGGTGGACTGGTGGCTCCTGCATGCAGGACAGCCAATCCTAATTATTCAATGACTGTCCTTGCATAGATTGCAAGTATAAAGTAAATATATTCCTCACAGTCTGGGGAATATCGTGTGTAGTAATCAAGAGTCCTTTCACATAAAAATACTTTACATGTCAACAGATGATTCAAAATATTGTTAGATTATCACCAAAGAGCCCAACTGCTTCCATCAGTCTGTGGTCAGGTGCACTACATGATATCATTTTTAAACCATGAGTGCAAAGACAAAAACAACACGGATGAGGCAAGAGTCTATATTTGAAGTCCTCCTTATGACTCTCAGTGTGCTGTAAGTGTAACCAGAGAACGGATGTACAAATAAATGTAAATTAGAAAAGACTCTGGTCTTATCCAATTTACAATATCCTTGAAGTTGCTGCCGAGAGTCCATCTTTCGTGTTCCTCCTCAGTTGAGTTGTCTGATGATGGAGTTAATGTCCGTGCCACGGAATCCAGGGTTTCCCAGGTCCTTCAGGAGCCCAGCCTTGTCCCTGGCAGCGTGACGAGCCACTGACAGCTTGAAAGGCAACAGGAAGTTGTTGGCGGCCCGGAAGCCCCTACCAACAGAATAGATCTCGTGAATCAGGTCCTCCAAACAGATGATTCCATGTTTACCTGAAAACAAGAGGGGGGAGGTGAGTGACAGGTAGGAAGATTATTATGCATGACAGAATGGTGGAAAAGTGAAAACAAAACCAGAAAGGGAGGAATGAAAAGCTTTACATGTTTGTAAGTATTATTATACACAGAGCAAGCTTTCAAAGCTGTTGAAAGAGCTTCAGCAGAAGCTGAAATCATGTTCAATTGAATAGATACACACAACCCAGTCATGTTTACCAACCTAACCATTCTGTGATTACTGAACACTGAGGCAAAACATCCAGCATTGCTAAACTGAGCTGTCAGTGTGCTCACTCTCATGGACAGGGGAAACTGTGTTTTTGTTTTTGGGGGTGTGCAAAGTGTAGACAGCCAAACCCTAAATTTAAAGTTTTGCAAAGGGGCGAAAATAAACTAAAACACAGTGATGTGAAATCTGTCACTTTCTCACACTGATACCTGCATCTAAATTTGCATGTAGGTTTCAGTTTATTCATCAAATTTATATAAATTCACCACACTTTGTCAAAGTGTTTGAACTTTAGGCTAAAACAGAGATCCTTGCATAGCTCAATTCTAAACAGATTGTCAAAAGGAGAAATAATAACCCTTCACATGTTCAACACAAATGATCATATGGCCTTGAGCATTTTAACTTTCTATAATCACATATATTTGTGTAATATTGCATTGTTGAGGTACTTTTTTCCATACAATTCAAACAAATGCATTAACTTTCAAAAGTTACAGATTTAGTAAATTTATTCTTAAAACTTCAGCCTGATTTGAGTGTTGCTCTGCTGTCATTCTATGGAGGCTGTGTTCAAAACTTACCCATGTGCTGCTCAATGAAGGTGTTGTCAGTAAGAGGAACCCTCCTCCTGCCTATCCTGGTCTGTCCTCTCTTCAGAATGAGCTCACGAACAGACTTCAAGTTGGGAAATCTGTTGGGAAGATTACAAAGTGTTTGTAATATGTAAAAAAACAAATGTAATCCAAGAGTAACTTTACTCAAGTACAACAGTCACCAGCTACTGACCCCCACGCCACATAGGGCTCCACCATCTTCATCATGGCTACAGAGGTCTTGTTGATTTTGACGAAGGACCCGCTGAAGATCTTCCTCAGTCTCAACATCTGGATCACCTTCATCACTTTGGGACTGACACCCTTAATCCTAACAGGAGAGGATCATAGAAGTTTGATTATGTACATGTATGGGTTATTATAATAAATACAACCGTTTTCATTCATTAATATTCAGATCTGATGTTACCATCAGAAACATCACAACTTGTAAGTGAGAGTGAACACATCAATGGAGTTAAAGAGTGACAGATGTTATGTGATGACTGGATCTTGACAAGTTGGAGAACTACACACAGGAAGATGTTACTTTGGAAGAACTACTCACATTCAGGTAAGAGATTTGGCGTGTAAAGTTAAGAACAGGCTGAACTCAAACTTCATTTTAATTGCACTTTTCTACAGATAAACAAATGAGGAAAATCAGCGACCATAGACGTGGTAAAATTCACCAATGTCTAATGCTATCCAGGGCTATTAAACTGTCACTTTTTTTAAAATGTCAGCTCCCAGTTTAAATGAAAAAAGAAAGCACTGACTGTATGTCTTCACAGCAATTAGGGTAATGTTGCAAAGCCACCAATTTTAGTCATCTAGAGAAGAAAAACAACCTTTCCACATAGCGTATATAGCTTAAGTTACATTAGAGGTTAAGAGAGGAAAGTGAACTGTTTATAGACTGAGTATATTCAAACTAAGCCAGGTACATTTGTATGTAACCCATCGTTTCCCTCTCAGTTTCAGCCCTCTGTCTACAAACAGCCAACACACCCAAAAACAGAGCTTTTTAAAAACAGTTTCCAGAGTGTGTGAATCTTAAAATGCTGGCTTGGCATATCACCATGTACGGGGAAAACAAAGCTGGAAGTTGTACTGTTTGCTATTTTTGCTTTGGATTTTGTCAGGGGCTCTGCAAATTTAAATGCTTATTATTTTGTGTTATTTCATTTATAATTCAGGTAACTTGGTGTTGACTTAAGCTGTTCTTTAAATTCCTAACATACTTTGTAAATGGCTAAAAAAACAGTTATATTATGGAAAAAAACATCCACTGTATTTCATAAATTGTTGATGGTTAATCGTGTATTGATTGTTAACACGGCCACTATAAATGAAGGAAATTCCTCAAAATTTGCATTTCTAGCCCTGGTTGGGCACCCAAACATGCTGTCTCCAACAAGATGATTCTGAGCCAAACCCACGAATCTGAGTGCTCACTTCAGTAGCTGTTTTGGTGACTAGTTTTCAATGTATGAAGTATCAGTAAGCTTAGACTTGAGCTTTCATGCACCAACAGCTAATATCATCAAAGCATGAACAAGAGAAGTGTCAGCATTTGATAAAGTCTGAAACAGCATGTAATCTAGATCAAACGTAAGTATTGCAACATTTTTGTCATAAAAGTATTTTCCAAATGTTGCAGGGATGTCTGTGTGAGTTATAGACTGAATGGTTTCTGCATATGGCTGTGTGAAAGGTACTATTTTTAGCTTCACTGAAGTCCAAACAGATGGATGCCACCATTTACAACGGATTTCAGCTTTTGGAGAATTTCCCTGCAACATGACCAAAAAAAGAAAGAAAGACAGAAAGGAGGAAAGAAATGAAAACTTTGCAAATCGTCCTCAACCACAAATCCAAACTCAGAGTCAGACAACTCACTCTCTGATGCGAACAGCGAAGGCCAGTCTGTTCTTAGCAGGAGGCAGAGGTGCAGCCGGCCTGTGATCAGCTCTCCGGATGCGAGTTTCATCACGATGCTTCTTGTGGCTGTCTTTCAAGAAATCTTCCAAACGCTTGAACTTCAACGGTTTGCCCTTTGATACCTAGAGCAACATATACATACACAGCACTACTTTAAGAATGGTAGAATTAAGTGCAGTCTGACAGGTCATTTAAATGAACGCTGATTTTCATAGTGTACTCTGATGATGGCTCTGACTGTTTGGTAAAGAGAGGTTTATAAAATAACAGTCACCAACAGAGAGGTGGTGTCTACGATAACAGACTGGTTAATTACAAGGAAATTTGTCTGGTGAGCAAACTGATCACTAATATACTGGTATGAAGCAAGTTTGCCTACATGTTATTTAACTGTAAGTTACTCCCAAACATATTTACACACATCTGCCTATAACAGACCTGGCAGTTACAAGAGGGCACAAAAACTGTTAAACAAAACAAAACAAAAAAACCCCAAAAGAGAATATACATTAGTGTTTAATAGTAGCTTTGCTGTCTCTTTAACAGTGGATTTCTACTTGTATGTTGAACGTTGTTGAGCCTTGGCTCCTTCCTATTTATCCCAGTGGTTGACAACAAAACCTGACCTTCACCACTTACACTTCATTGAGAACTATTAAAACTATGGTATAGCTTTAATGGAAATACCTTCACAACAGCTTGCCTCAGATCAAGAGTTGTATATAATTTTTTGATTGTGACAATACATTCCTATTGCTTTCTCTTGTTGTTCAATAAATCCAAAGCAAGAGTAAACATAACTTACCTTTCTCTTTTCAAGCAGTGCAAGCTTGGCTTGTGTGGCTTTAATTGCCTGGTATGCTTTCCTCTTTTTCAAGAGATACTCAGGAACTAACTTGATGACTTTTTTTGATCTGATAACACAAGCGTACATAGAGTCAGTGAAGAAACCAGCAGAAACACATGAAATCCACAACCATTTGCAACAAGCTACAGAGTTATTGTTACTTTTTGTTCATTGTACAGCCATAAAAGATAAAAATAAGTTAGTTCTATTAAATTTTCTCTTCTTAAACACGTAAGACATGTTAAAAAAATAAACGTCTCTGTCCAGACAGAACGAATAAGCTACATGCTGCTTTAGCGAATTTGTAATTTTTTTGTATTTCTTAAGACTAAGTGGTTACTTTAAGAAAATGACATCCACACAGGGCATAAAAATATATATCACAGAGGCTGTCCGCTACATGTACACTGTGTCAATTACACACCAAAAGTTCCACATGTTGACAAAATGCAGGGCTAGCTAAGCTACGGCTATCTCATCGCTCGGTAAAGTACATGTGAAATTAGGCTCCCAGCAAGCTGCCTTTTTTACCTTCAATCATCTAAATTGAGGTACTGACCGACACAGTAAAACGTACGTTTCTTGAAAAGACTGGAAACAGTTCAACTACATATAAAGAAACAGCGGATGGATTTAGATAGAATTAAAAACAAATGCTTACTCTGCCTCTGCCATGGTGAAATCCGAAGACTAGACCGTCGCTCGAGGATGACGTCACAGGCACTATTCTTCTACTTTGTGTTTATTGGCGGGTCGCAAACCAACTTTGAAGGTGCATACCGCCACCTACTGTATCGGAGTGCACAGATACATGGCACTAGATCATCTGGATACTGATTGTTCTATAGAAAAAAAACAAGACAAAGGAAAACCACACCCTACTTACTAATCCTGCCTGTATTATAACCTATCAAACCCTTTCTGAAGTCCTGTTCTCTGCTCAGTAGTGATTTTAAGCCCTATTCCTGCCCTGTCTCATGTACTATATTTCTTAATGTCTCCCCCTCTAAATTTTATTTACTACAGCGCATGATAGGGTGTTCTACATCTTCCAGTGTTACACCACTGACTCAGATTTCTTGGACTTTTGCCCAGTATATGTAACATGGAGTAAAACTCATTAATTCCTGAACCTAAATCATGTAATGATTACCTCGTGTCTGCAGTTACAATATCCTCCTTTAAATTATTTAGCCTGAACTGACATCTTTATATTATAACTTTTCTGCCACCAAGTTCTCCGCTGACATTGGAGCACCAAACTTTAAGTCTATGCGTCCTTCTCACTGCTAATATGAGACAGCACAGTTTGATTGAGTTACTCCGTGTGAACACAAAGAAGTGTTTCCGCCCGGTTTCGAACCGGGGACCTTTCGCGTGTGAGGCGAACGTGATAACCACTACACTACTGAAACTGTGAAAAAGGTAAACGGTGGCCTCCGGGGCCAGTTAAAGCATTTGTGCACACTGACCTCCAGACGTGTCTTCCAATCGCTTGACCACATCCAGACATTTCAAATGCAGGACATCACTTGTGCGCGCAGCGTTAAGGATCGGTAAAAAGACAAAGGAAAGAAAAAGGTGATACAAAATCAGACGAGACAAGCACTCGTGCCGCGGCATTGGAGACATTTCAGTGAACCGTCAATGGAGACTGTCCTCAGAGAAGCGACAGAATCAGTCGTTTCGGCAGTAGCAAAACCCAGATGTAAATGTCAAGGCCTCAACTCTACAACTTTCACTCCGTTTTCTGCCACGATAGCTGCATGGCTGTACGGATGGCAGCGTGGGTCGGTACACCACTTTGGCCCAGACTTAAATATCTCGACGACTGTTGGATGGATTGCAAGGAAATTGCAGTCCAGACATTCATCCCTGGTCCCCAGAGGATGAATCCTACTGACTCTGGTGATCCTCTTCACTTTTCCCCCAGTGCCACCGTGAGGTCGACATTTGTGGCCCAGAGTGAAGTATCTGGACAACCGCTAGATGGATTGCCGTGAGAGTTGGGACAGAGCTTCACGGTCCCCACAGGATGCATTCTAAGCACTTTGGTCACCCTCTGACGTTTTCTCCAGCGCCAGCAGAAGCTGAGGATTTCACTTGTGATATATGTGAACACCTGCTTGATGGGTTGGCCAGAAATTTGGTACAGACATTCGTGGCTCCCGAGCGATGCATTCCGATGGCTTCGGCGATCATTCCGATGGCTTCGGCGATCCTTTGCCTTCTCCCCTGGCGCCACCATGAGGTTGACATGCGACTTCTCCGTTCAAACATGTGGATGACCGCTGGAGCGTTCCCCGTAAAGGTGGGAACCGCCCCACCGGCCCGCTGACGTGCCCAGAGTGGTGCAGCCGTCCTCGTTAGTATAGTGGACAGTATCTCCGCCTGTCACGCGGAAGACCGGGGTTCGATTCCCCGACGGGGAGAGTTGACTTTTCTGCCAGCTGCCGATTGTTCACCGGGCCAGACAAAAGCAATACACCAGCAACACCATGCGTGCTCCTCCTCCTGTCCAACAGAGCGCTACGGCCAGGACATGGGCCTGCCGCGTTCCCGTGCAGAAATGAGAAAATCGGCTGGGCAGAAAGCATGCCTGGAAGCGGTTATTAGACATGACTATGACGGTGACTCCTTTATCCCTCGTGCCTCCGTTAACTCCATGCGGTTTTCTATGGTTTGACGCGGCGCTGCATACCGCCCAGTGTGCTGCTGGTCTGAATCTCCGTCGTTTGATTTTATTCATGACTCAGAGTGAGCATAAACAGAGGAGTGTTTCCGCCCGGTTTCGAACCGGGGACCTTTCGCGTGTTAGGCGAACGTGATAACCACTACACTACGGAAACTGTGAAAAGCTTGGCACCGTTCACGCGGGTGGCTCAAAGCACTTGACCCCCCCCGACATGTCTTCAATTGCTTGAGCATATCCAAACATTTCAAATACAGGAGGTCGTCCTTGCTTTTGGGCAACGTCGAGGATGGTTTGAAAACAAACAAAAGCGACACAGAATAAGACATAAACAAGTTCTCCGCTGACATTGGAGCACCAAACTTTAAGTCTATGCGTCCTTCTCACTGCTAATATGAGACAGCACAGTTTGATTCAGTTACTCCGTGTGAACACAAAGAAGTGTTTCCGCCCGGTTTCGAACCGGGGACCTTTCGCGTGTGAGGCGAACGTGATAACCACTACACTATGGAAACTGTGAAAAAGGTGGGCGGCGGCCTCCGGGGCCAGTTAAAGCATTGGTGCACACTGACCTCCAGACGTGTCTTCCAATCGCTTGACCACATCCAGACATTTCAAATGCAGGACATCACTCGTGCGCGCAGCGTTAAGGATCGGTAAAAAGACAAAGGAAAGAAAAAGGTGATACAAAATCAGACGAGACAAGCACTCGTGCCGCGGCATTGGAGACATTTCAGTGAAGCGTCAATGGAGACTGTCCTCAGAGAAGCGACAGAATCAGTCGTTTCGGCAGTAGCAAAACCCAGATGTAAATGTCAAGGCCTCAACTCTACAACTTTCACTCCGTTTTCTGCCACGATAGCTGCATGGCTGTACGGATGGCAGCGTGGGTCGGTACACCACTTTGGCCCAGACTTAAATATCTCGACGACTGTTGGATGGATTGCAAGGAAATTGCAGTCCAGACATTCATCCCTGGTCCCCAGAGGATGAATCCTACTGACTCTGGTGATCCTCTTCACTTTTCCCCCAGTGCCACCGTGAGGTCGACATTTGTGGCCCAGAGTGAAGTATCTGGACAACCGTTAGATGGATTGCCGTGAGAGTTGGGACAGAGCTTCACAGTCCCCACAGGATGCATTCTAAGCACTTTGGTCACCCTCTGACGTTTTCTCCAGCGCCAGCAGAAGCTGAGGATTTCACTTGTGATATATGTGAACACCTGCTTGATGGGTTGGCCCGAAATTTGGTACAGACATTCGTGGCTCCCGAGCGATGCATTCCGATGGCTTCGGCGATCCTTTGCCTTCTCCCCTGGCGCCACCATGAGGTTGACATGCGACTTCTCCGTTCAAACATGTGGATGACCGCTGGAGCGTTCCCCGTAAAGGTGGGAACCGCCCCACCGGCCCGCTGACGTGCCCAGAGTGGTGCAGCCGTCCTCGTTAGTATAGTGGACAGTATCTCCGCCTGTCACGCGGAAGACCGGGGTTCGATTCCCCGACGGGGAGAGTTGACTTTTCTGCCAGCTGCCGATTGTTCACCGGGCCAGACAAAAGCAATACACCAGCAACACCATGCGTGCTCCTCCTCCTGTCCAACAGAGCGCTACGGCCAGGACATGGGCCTGCCGCGTTCCCGTGCAGAAATGAGAAAATCGGCTGGGCAGAAAGCATGCCTGGAAGCGGTTATTAGACATGACTATGACGGTGACTCCTTTATCCCTCGTGCCTCCGTTAACTCCATGCGGTTTTCTATGGTTTGACGCGGCGCTGCATACCGCCCAGTGTGCTGCTGGTCTGAATCTCCGTCGTTTGATTTTATTCATGACTCAGAGTGAGCATAAACAGAGGAGTGTTTCCGCCCGGTTTCGAACCGGGGACCTTTCGCGTGTTAGGCGAACGTGATAACCACTACACTACGGAAACTGTGAAAAGCTTGGCACCGTTCACGCGGGTGGCTCAAAGCACTTGACCCCCCCCGACATGTCTTCAATTGCTTGAGCATATCCAAACATTTCAAATACAGGAGGTCGTCCTTGCTTTTGGGCAACGTCGAGGATGGTTTGAAAACAAACAAAAGCGACACAGAATAAGACATAAACAAGTTCTCCGCTGACATTGGAGCACCAAACTTTAAGTCTATGCGTCCTTCTCACTGCTAATATGAGACAGCACAGTTTGATTCAGTTACTCCGTGTGAACACAAAGAAGTGTTTCCGCCCGGTTTCGAACCGGGGACCTTTCGCGTGTGAGGCGAACGTGATAACCACTACACTACGGAAACTGTGAAAAAGGTGGGCGGCGGCCTCCGGGGCCAGTTAAAGCATTGGTGCACACTGACCTCCAGACGTGTCTTCCAATCGCTTGACCACATCCAGACATTTCAAATGCAGGACATCACTCGTGCGCGCAGCGTTAAGGATCGGTAAAAAGACAAAGGAAAGAAAAAGGTGATACAAAATCAGACGAGACAAGCACTCGTGCCGCGGCATTGGAGACATTTCAGTGAAGCGTCAATGGAGACTGTCCTCAGAGAAGCGACAGAATCAGTCGTTTCGGCAGTAGCAAAACCCAGATGTAAATGTCAAGGCCTCAACTCTACAACTTTCACTCCGTTTTCTGCCACGATAGCTGCATGGCTGTACGGATGGCAGCGTGGGTCGGTACACCACTTTGGCCCAGACTTAAATATCTCGACGACTGTTGGATGGATTGCAAGGAAATTGCAGTCCAGACATTCATCCCTGGTCCCCAGAGGATGAATCCTACTGACTCTGGTGATCCTCTTCACTTTTCCCCCAGTGCCACCGTGAGGTCGACATTTGTGGCCCAGAGTGAAGTATCTGGACAACCGTTAGATGGATTGCCGTGAGAGTTGGGACAGAGCTTCACGGTCCCCACAGGATGCATTCTAAGCACTTTGGTCACCCTCTGACGTTTTCTCCAGCGCCAGCAGAAGCTGAGGATTTCACTTGTGATATATGTGAACACCTGCTTGATGGGTTGGCCCGAAATTTGGTACAGACATTCGTGGCTCCCGAGCGATGCATTCCGATGGCTTCGGCGATCCTTTGCCTTCTCCCCTGGCGCCACCATGAGGTTGACATGCGACTTCTCCGTTCAAACATGTGGATGACCGCTGGAGCGTTCCCCGTAAAGGTGGGAACCGCCCCACCGGCCCGCTGACGTGCCCAGAGTGGTGCAGCCGTCCTCGTTAGTATAGTGGACAGTATCTCCGCCTGTCACGCGGAAGACCGGGGTTCGATTCCCCGACGGGGAGAGTTGACTTTTCTGCCAGCTGCCGATTGTTCACCGGGCCAGACAAAAGCAATACACCAGCAACACCATGCGTGCTCCTCCTCCTGTCCAACAGAGCGATACGGCCAGGACATGGGCCTGCCGCGTTCCCGTGCAGAAATGAGAAAATAGGCTGGGCAGAAAGCATGCCTGGAAGCGGTTATTAGACATGACTATGACGGTGACTCCTTTATCCCTCGTGCCTCCGTTAACTCCATGCGGTTTTCTATGGTTTGACGCGGCGCTGCATACCGCCCAGTGTGCTGCTGGTCTGAATCTCCGTCGTTTGATTTTATTCATGACTCAGAGTGAGCATAAACAGAGGAGTGTTTCCGCCCGGTTTCGAACCGGGGACCTTTCGCGTGTTAGGCGAACGTGATAACCACTACACTACGGAAACTGTGAAAAGCTTGGCACCGTTCACGCGGGTGGCTCAAAGCACTTGACCCCCCCCCGACATGTCTTCAATTGCTTGAGCATATCCAAACATTTCAAATACAGGAGGTCGTCCTTGCTTTTGGGCAACGTCGAGGATGGTTTGAAAACAAACAAAAGCGACACAGAATAAGACATAAAAAAGTTCTCCGCTGACATTGGAGCACCAAACTTTAAGTCTATGCGTCCTTCTCACTGCTAATATGAGACAGCACAGTTTGATTCAGTTACTCCGTGTGAACACAAAGAAGTGTTTCCGCCCGGTTTCGAACCGGGGACCTTTCGCGTGTGAGGCGAACGTGATAACCACTACACTACGGAAACTGTGAAAAAGGTAGGCGGCGGCCTCCGGGGCCAGTTAAAGCATTGGTGCACACTGACCTCCAGACGTGTCTTCCAATCGCTTGACCACATCCAGACATTTCAAATGCAGGACATCACTCGTGCGCGCAGCGTTAAGGATCGGTAAAAAGACAAAGGAAAGAAAAAGGTGATACAAAATCAGACGAGACAAGCACTCGTGCCGCGGCATTGGAGACATTTCAGTGAAGCGTCAATGGAGACTGTCCTCAGAGAAGCGACAGAATCAGTCGTTTCGGCAGTAGCAAAACCCAGATGTAAATGTCAAGGCCTCAACTCTACAACTTTCACTCCGTTTTCTGCCACGATAGCTGCATGGCTGTACGGATGGCAGCGTGGGTCGGTACACCACTTTGGCCCAGACTTAAATATCTCGACGACTGTTGGATGGATTGCAAGGAAATTGCAGTCCAGACATTCATCCCTGGTCCCCAGAGGATGAATCCTACTGACTCTGGTGATCCTCTTCACTTTTCCCCCAGTGCCACCGTGAGGTCGACATTTGTGGCCCAGAGTGAAGTATCTGGACAACCGTTAGATGGATTGCCGTGAGAGTTGGGACAGAGCTTCACGGTCCCCACAGGATGCATTCTAAGCACTTTGGTCACCCTCTGACGTTTTCTCCAGCGCCAGCAGAAGCTGAGGATTTCACTTGTGATATATGTGAACACCTGCTTGATGGGTTGGCCCGAAATTTGGTACAGACATTCGTGGCTCCCGAGCGATGCATTCCGATGGCTTCGGCGATCCTTTGCCTTCTCCCCTGGCGCCACCATGAGGTTGACATGCGACTTCTCCGTTCAAACATGTGGATGACCGCTGGAGCGTTCCCCGTAAAGGTAGGAACCGCCCCACCGGCCCGCTGACGTGCCCAGAGTGGTGCAGCCGTCCTCGTTAGTATAGTGGACAGTATCTCCGCCTGTCACGCGGAAGACCGGGGTTCGATTCCCCGACGGGGAGAGTTGACTTTTCTGCCAGCTGCCGATTGTTCACCGGGCCAGACAAAAGCAATACACCAGCAACACCATGCGTGCTCCTCCTCCTGTCCAACAGAGCGATACGGCCAGGACATGGGCCTGCCGCGTTCCCGTGCAGAAATGAGAAAATAGGCTGGGCAGAAAGCATGCCTGGAAGCGGTTATTAGACATGACTATGACGGTGACTCCTTTATCCCTCGTGCCTCCGTTAACTCCATGCGGTTTTCTATGGTTTGACGCGGCGCTGCATACCGCCCAGTGTGCTGCTGGTCTGAATCTCCGTCGTTTGATTTTATTCATGACTCAGAGTGAGCATAAACAGAGGAGTGTTTCCGCCCGGTTTCGAACCGGGGACCTTTCGCGTGTTAGGCGAACGTGATAACCACTACACTACGGAAACTGTGAAAAGCTTGGCACCGTTCACGCGGGTGGCTCAAAGCACTTGACCCCCCCCGACATGTCTTCAATTGCTTGAGCATATCCAAACATTTCAAATACAGGAGGTCGTCCTTGCTTTTGGGCAACGTCGAGGATGGTTTGAAAACAAACAAAAGCGACACAGAATAAGACATAAACAAGTTCTCCGCTGACATTGGAGCACCAAACTTTAAGTCTATGCGTCCTTCTCACTGCTAATATGAGACAGCACAGTTTGATTCAGTTACTCCGTGTGAACACAAAGAAGTGTTTCCGCCCGGTTTCGAACCGGGGACCTTTCGCGTGTGAGGCGAACGTGATAACCACTACACTACGGAAACTGTGAAAAAGGTGGGCGGCGGCCTCCGGGGCCAGTTAAAGCATTGGTGCACACTGACCTCCAGACGTGTCTTCCAATCGCTTGACCACATCCAGACATTTCAAATGCAGGACATCACTCGTGCGCGCAGCGTTAAGGATCGGTAAAAAGACAAAGGAAAGAAAAAGGTGATACAAAATCAGACGAGACAAGCACTCGTGCCGCGGCATTGGAGACATTTCAGTGAAGCGTCAATGGAGACTGTCCTCAGAGAAGCGACAGAATCAGTCGTTTCGGCAGTAGCAAAACCCAGATGTAAATGTCAAGGCCTCAACTCTACAACTTTCACTCCGTTTTCTGCCACGATAGCTGCATGGCTGTACGGATGGCAGCGTGGGTCGGTACACCACTTTGGCCCAGACTTAAATATCTCGACGACTGTTGGATGGATTGCAAGGAAATTGCAGTCCAGACATTCATCCCTGGTCCCCAGAGGATGAATCCTACTGACTCTGGTGATCCTCTTCACTTTTCCCCCAGTGCCACCGTGAGGTCGACATTTGTGGCCCAGAGTGAAGTATCTGGACAACCGTTAGATGGATTGCCGTGAGAGTTGGGACAGAGCTTCACGGTCCCCACAGGATGCATTCTAAGCACTTTGGTCACCCTCTGACGTTTTCTCCAGCGCCAGCAGAAGCTGAGGATTTCACTTGTGATATATGTGAACACCTGCTTGATGGGTTGGCCCGAAATTTGGTACAGACATTCGTGGCTCCCGAGCGATGCATTCCGATGGCTTCGGCGATCCTTTGCCTTCTCCCCTGGCGCCACCATGAGGTTGACATGCGACTTCTCCGTTCAAACATGTGGATGACCGCTGGAGCGTTCCCCGTAAAGGTAGGAACCGCCCCACCGGCCCGCTGACGTGCCCAGAGTGGTGCAGCCGTCCTCGTTAGTATAGTGGACAGTATCTCCGCCTGTCACGCGGAAGACCGGGGTTCGATTCCCCGACGGGGAGAGTTGACTTTTCTGCCAGCTGCCGATTGTTCACCGGGCCAGACAAAAGCAATACACCAGCAACACCATGCGTGCTCCTCCTCCTGTCCAACAGAGCGATACGGCCAGGACATGGGCCTGCCGCGTTCCCGTGCAGAAATGAGAAAATAGGCTGGGCAGAAAGCATGCCTGGAAGCGGTTATTAGACATGACTATGACGGTGACTCCTTTATCCCTCGTGCCTCCGTTAACTCCATGCGGTTTTCTATGGTTTGACGCGGCGCTGCATACCGCCCAGTGTGCTGCTGGTCTGAATCTCCGTCGTTTGATTTTATTCATGACTCAGAGTGAGCATAAACAGAGGAGTGTTTCCGCCCGGTTTCGAACCGGGGACCTTTCGCGTGTTAGGCGAACGTGATAACCACTACACTACGGAAACTGTGAAAAGCTTGGCACCGTTCACGCGGGTGGCTCAAAGCACTTGACCCCCCCCCGACATGTCTTCAATTGCTTGAGCATATCCAAACATTTCAAATACAGGAGGTCGTCCTTGCTTTTGGGCAACGTCGAGGATGGTTTGAAAACAAACAAAAGCGACACAGAATAAGACATAAACAAGTTCTCCGCTGACATTGGAGCACCAAACTTTAAGTCTATGCGTCCTTCTCACTGCTAATATGAGACAGCACAGTTTGATTCAGTTACTCCGTGTGAACACAAAGAAGTGTTTCCGCCCGGTTTCGAACCGGGGACCTTTCGCGTGTGAGGCGAACGTGATAACCACTACACTACGGAAACTGTGAAAAAGGTGGGCGGCGGCCTCCGGGGCCAGTTAAAGCATTGGTGCACACTGACCTCCAGACGTGTCTTCCAATCGCTTGACCACATCCAGACATTTCAAATGCAGGACATCACTCGTGCGCGCAGCGTTAAGGATCGGTAAAAAGACAAAGGAAAGAAAAAGGTGATACAAAATCAGACGAGACAAGCACTCGTGCCGCGGCATTGGAGACATTTCAGTGAAGCGTCAATGGAGACTGTCCTCAGAGAAGCGACAGAATCAGTCGTTTCGGCAGTAGCAAAACCCAGATGTAAATGTCAAGGCCTCAACTCTACAACTTTCACTCCGTTTTCTGCCACGATAGCTGCATGGCTGTACGGATGGCAGCGTGGGTCGGTACACCACTTTGGCCCAGACTTAAATATCTCGACGACTGTTGGATGGATTGCAAGGAAATTGCAGTCCAGACATTCATCCCTGGTCCCCAGAGGATGAATCCTACTGACTCTGGTGATCCTCTTCACTTTTCCCCCAGTGCCACCGTGAGGTCGACATTTGTGGCCCAGAGTGAAGTATCTGGACAACCGTTAGATGGATTGCCGTGAGAGTTGGGACAGAGCTTCACGGTCCCCACAGGATGCATTCTAAGCACTTTGGTCACCCTCTGACGTTTTCTCCAGCGCCAGCAGAAGCTGAGGATTTCACTTGTGATATATGTGAACACCTGCTTGATGGGTTGGCCCGAAATTTGGTACAGACATTCGTGGCTCCCGAGCGATGCATTCCGATGGCTTCGGCGATCCTTTGCCTTCTCCCCTGGCGCCACCATGAGGTTGACATGCGACTTCTCCGTTCAAACATGTGGATGACCGCTGGAGCGTTCCCCGTAAAGGTAGGAACCGCCCCACCGGCCCGCTGACGTGCCCAGAGTGGTGCAGCCGTCCTCGTTAGTATAGTGGACAGTATCTCCGCCTGTCACGCGGAAGACCGGGGTTCGATTCCCCGACGGGGAGAGTTGACTTTTCTGCCAGCTGCCGATTGTTCACCGGGCCAGACAAAAGCAATACACCAGCAACACCATGCGTGCTCCTCCTCCTGTCCAACAGAGCGATACGGCCAGGACATGGGCCTGCCGCGTTCCCGTGCAGAAATGAGAAAATAGGCTGGGCAGAAAGCATGCCTGGAAGCGGTTATTAGACATGACTATGACGGTGACTCCTTTATCCCTCGTGCCTCCGTTAACTCCATGCGGTTTTCTATGGTTTGACGCGGCGCTGCATACCGCCCAGTGTGCTGCTGGTCTGAATCTCCGTCGTTTGATTTTATTCATGACTCAGAGTGAGCATAAACAGAGGAGTGTTTCCGCCCGGTTTCGAACCGGGGACCTTTCGCGTGTTAGGCGAACGTGATAACCACTACACTACGGAAACTGTGAAAAGCTTGGCACCGTTCACGCGGGTGGCTCAAAGCACTTGACCCCCCCCGACATGTCTTCAATTGCTTGAGCATATCCAAACATTTCAAATACAGGAGGTCGTCCTTGCTTTTGGGCAACGTCGAGGATGGTTTGAAAACAAACAAAAGCGACACAGAATAAGACATAAACAAGTTCTCCGCTGACATTGGAGCACCAAACTTTAAGTCTATGCGTCCTTCTCACTGCTAATATGAGACAGCACAGTTTGATTCAGTTACTCCGTGTGAACACAAAGAAGTGTTTCCGCCCGGTTTCGAACCGGGGACCTTTCGCGTGTGAGGCGAACGTGATAACCACTACACTACGGAAACTGTGAAAAAGGTGGGCGGCGGCCTCCGGGGCCAGTTAAAGCATTGGTGCACACTGACCTCCAGACGTGTCTTCCAATCGCTTGACCACATCCAGACATTTCAAATGCAGGACATCACTCGTGCGCGCAGCGTTAAGGATCGGTAAAAAGACAAAGGAAAGAAAAAGGTGATACAAAATCAGACGAGACAAGCACTCGTGCCGCGGCATTGGAGACATTTCAGTGAAGCGTCAATGGAGACTGTCCTCAGAGAAGCGACAGAATCAGTCGTTTCGGCAGTAGCAAAACCCAGATGTAAATGTCAAGGCCTCAACTCTACAACTTTCACTCCGTTTTCTGCCACGATAGCTGCATGGCTGTACGGATGGCAGCGTGGGTCGGTACACCACTTTGGCCCAGACTTAAATATCTCGACGACTGTTGGATGGATTGCAAGGAAATTGCAGTCCAGACATTCATCCCTGGTCCCCAGAGGATGAATCCTACTGACTCTGGTGATCCTCTTCACTTTTCCCCCAGTGCCACCGTGAGGTCGACATTTGTGGCCCAGAGTGAAGTATCTGGACAACCGTTAGATGGATTGCCGTGAGAGTTGGGACAGAGCTTCACGGTCCCCACAGGATGCATTCTAAGCACTTTGGTCACCCTCTGACGTTTTCTCCAGCGCCAGCAGAAGCTGAGGATTTCACTTGTGATATATGTGAACACCTGCTTGATGGGTTGGCCCGAAATTTGGTACAGACATTCGTGGCTCCCGAGCGATGCATTCCGATGGCTTCGGCGATCCTTTGCCTTCTCCCCTGGCGCCACCATGAGGTTGACATGCGACTTCTCCGTTCAAACATGTGGATGACCGCTGGAGCGTTCCCCGTAAAGGTAGGAACCGCCCCACCGGCCCGCTGACGTGCCCAGAGTGGTGCAGCCGTCCTCGTTAGTATAGTGGACAGTATCTCCGCCTGTCACGCGGAAGACCGGGGTTCGATTCCCCGACGGGGAGAGTTGACTTTTCTGCCAGCTGCCGATTGTTCACCGGGCCAGACAAAAGCAATACACCAGCAACACCATGCGTGCTCCTCCTCCTGTCCAACAGAGCGATACGGCCAGGACATGGGCCTGCCGCGTTCCCGTGCAGAAATGAGAAAATAGGCTGGGCAGAAAGCATGCCTGGAAGCGGTTATTAGACATGACTATGACGGTGACTCCTTTATCCCTCGTGCCTCCGTTAACTCCATGCGGTTTTCTATGGTTTGACGCGGCGCTGCATACCGCCCAGTGTGCTGCTGGTCTGAATCTCCGTCGTTTGATTTTATTCATGACTCAGAGTGAGCATAAACAGAGGAGTGTTTCCGCCCGGTTTCGAACCGGGGACCTTTCGCGTATTAGGCGAACGTGATAACCACTACACTACGGAAACTGTGAAAAGCTTGGCACCGTTCACGCGGGTGGCTCAAAGCACTTGACCCCCCCCGACATGTCTTCAATTGCTTGAGCATATCCAAACATTTCAAATACAGGAGGTCGTCCTTGCTTTTGGGCAACGTCGAGGATGGTTTGAAAACAAACAAAAGCGACACAGAATAAGACATAAACAAGTTCTCCGCTGACATTGGAGCACCAAACTTTAAGTCTATGCGTCCTTCTCACTGCTAATATGAGACAGCACAGTTTGATTCAGTTACTCCGTGTGAACACAAAGAAGTGTTTCCGCCCGGTTTCGAACCGGGGACCTTTCGCGTGTGAGGCGAACGTGATAACCACTACACTACGGAAACTGTGAAAAAGGTGGGCGGCGGCCTCCGGGGCCAGTTAAAGCATTGGTGCACACTGACCTCCAGACGTGTCTTCCAATCGCTTGACCACATCCAGACATTTCAAATGCAGGACATCACTCGTGCGCGCAGCGTTAAGGATCGGTAAAAAGACAAAGGAAAGAAAAAGGTGATACAAAATCAGACGAGACAAGCACTCGTGCCGCGGCATTGGAGACATTTCAGTGAAGCGTCAATGGAGACTGTCCTCAGAGAAGCGACAGAATCAGTCGTTTCGGCAGTAGCAAAACCCAGATGTAAATGTCAAGGCCTCAACTCTACAACTTTCACTCCGTTTTCTGCCACGATAGCTGCATGGCTGTACGGATGGCAGCGTGGGTCGGTACACCACTTTGGCCCAGACTTAAATATCTCGACGACTGTTGGATGGATTGCAAGGAAATTGCAGTCCAGACATTCATCCCTGGTCCCCAGAGGATGAATCCTACTGACTCTGGTGATCCTCTTCACTTTTCCCCCAGTGCCACCGTGAGGTCGACATTTGTGGCCCAGAGTGAAGTATCTGGACAACCGTTAGATGGATTGCCGTGAGAGTTGGGACAGAGCTTCACGGTCCCCACAGGATGCATTCTAAGCACTTTGGTCACCCTCTGACGTTTTCTCCAGCGCCAGCAGAAGCTGAGGATTTCACTTGTGATATATGTGAACACCTGCTTGATGGGTTGGCCCGAAATTTGGTACAGACATTCGTGGCTCCCGAGCGATGCATTCCGATGGCTTCGGCGATCCTTTGCCTTCTCCCCTGGCGCCACC
This sequence comes from Thunnus thynnus, assembly GCF_963924715.1. Classification (NCBI taxonomy): domain Eukaryota; kingdom Metazoa; phylum Chordata; class Actinopteri; order Scombriformes; family Scombridae; genus Thunnus; species Thunnus thynnus. Next base: position 25,338,439 of record NC_089534.1, read on the forward strand.
ATGAGGTTGACATGCGACTTCTCCGTTCAAACATGTGGATGACCGCTGGAGCGTTCCCCGTAAAGGTGGGAACCGCCCCACCGGCCCGCTGACGTGCCCAGAGTGGTGCAGCCGTCCTCGTTAGTATAGTGGACAGTATCTCCGCCTGTCACGCGGAAGACCGGGGTTCGATTCCCCGACGGGGAGAGTTGACTTTTCTGCCAGCTGCCGATTGTTCACCGGGCCAGACAAAAGCAATACACCAGCAACACCATGCGTGCTCCTCCTCCTGTCCAACAGAGCGATACGGCCAGGACATGGGCCTGCCGCGTTCCCGTGCAGAAATGAGAAAATCGGCTGGGCAGAAAGCATGCCTGGAAGCGGTTATTAGACATGACTATGACGGTGACTCCTTTATCCCTCGTGCCTCCGTTAACTCCATGCGGTTTTCTATGGTTTGACGCGGCGCTGCATACCGCCCAGTGTGCTGCTGGTCTGAATCTCCGTCGTTTGATTTTATTCATGACTCAGAGTGAGCATAAACAGAGGAGTGTTTCCGCCCGGTTTCGAACCGGGGACCTTTCGCGTGTTAGGCGAACGTGATAACCACTACACTACGGAAACTGTGAAAAGCTTGGCACCGTTCACGCGGGTGGCTCAAAGCACTTGACCCCCCCCGACATGTCTTCAATTGCTTGAGCATATCCAAACATTTCAAATACAGGAGGTCGTCCTTGCTTTTGGGCAACGTCGAGGATGGTTTGAAAACAAACAAAAGCGACACAGAATAAGACATAAACAAGTTCTCCGCTGACATTGGAGCACCAAACTTTAAGTCTATGCGTCCTTCTCACTGCTAATATGAGACAGCACAGTTTGATTCAGTTACTCCGTGTGAACACAAAGAAGTGTTTCCGCCCGGTTTCGAACCGGGGACCTTTCGCGTGTGAGGCGAACGTGATAACCACTACACTACGGAAACTGTGAAAAAGGTGGGCGGCGGCCTCCGGGGCCAGTTAAAGCATTGGTGCACACTGACCTCCAGACGTGTCTTCCAATCGCTTGACCACATCCAGACATTTCAAATGCAGGACATCACTCGTGCGCGCAGCGTTAAGGATCGGTAAAAAGACAAAGGAAAGAAAAAGGTGATACAAAATCAGACGAGACAAGCACTCGTGCCGCGGCATTGGAGACATTTCAGTGAAGCGTCAATGGAGACTGTCCTCAGAGAAGCGACAGAATCAGTCGTTTCGGCAGTAGCAAAACCCAGATGTAAATGTCAAGGCCTCAACTCTACAACTTTCACTCCGTTTTCTGCCACGATAGCTGCATGGCTGTACGGATGGCAGCGTGGGTCGGTACACCACTTTGGCCCAGACTTAAATATCTCGACGACTGTTGGATGGATTGCAAGGAAATTGCAGTCCAGACATTCATCCCTGGTCCCCAGAGGATGAATCCTACTGACTCTGGTGATCCTCTTCACTTTTCCCCCAGTGCCACCGTGAGGTCGACATTTGTGGCCCAGAGTGAAGTATCTGGACAACCGTTAGATGGATTGCCGTGAGAGTTGGGACAGAGCTTCACGGTCCCCACAGGATGCATTCTAAGCACTTTGGTCACCCTCTGACGTTTTCTCCAGCGCCAGCAGAAGCTGAGGATTTCACTTGTGATATATGTGAACACCTGCTTGATGGGTTGGCCCGAAATTTGGTACAGACATTCGTGGCTCCCGAGCGATGCATTCCGATGGCTTCGGCGATCCTTTGCCTTCTCCCCTGGCGCCACCATGAGGTTGACATGCGACTTCTCCGTTCAAACATGTGGATGACCGCTGGAGCGTTCCCCGTAAAGGTAGGAACCGCCCCACCGGCCCGCTGACGTGCCCAGAGTGGTGCAGCCGTCCTCGTTAGTATAGTGGACAGTATCTCCGCCTGTCACGCGGAAGACCGGGGTTCGATTCCCCGACGGGGAGAGTTGACTTTTCTGCCAGCTGCCGATTGTTCACCGGGCCAGACAAAAGCAATACACCAGCAACACCATGCGTGCTCCTCCTCCTGTCCAACAGAGCGATACGGCCAGGACATGGGCCTGCCGCGTTCCCGTGCAGAAATGAGAAAATAGGCTGGGCAGAAAGCATGCCTGGAAGCGGTTATTAGACATGACTATGACGGTGACTCCTTTATCCCTCGTGCCTCCGTTAACTCCATGCGGTTTTCTATGGTTTGACGCGGCGCTGCATACCGCCCAGTGTGCTGCTGGTCTGAATCTCCGTCGTTTGATTTTATTCATGACTCAGAGTGAGCATAAACAGAGGAGTGTTTCCGCCCGGTTTCGAACCGGGGACCTTTCGCGTGTTAGGCGAACGTGATAACCACTACACTACGGAAACTGTGAAAAGCTTGGCACCGTTCACGCGGGTGGCTCAAAGCACTTGACCCCCCCCGACATGTCTTCAATTGCTTGAGCATATCCAAACATTTCAAATACAGGAGGTCGTCCTTGCTTTTGGGCAACGTCGAGGATGGTTTGAAAACAAACAAAAGCGACACAGAATAAGACATAAACAAGTTCTCCGCTGACATTGGAGCACCAAACTTTAAGTCTATGCGTCCTTCTCACTGCTAATATGAGACAGCACAGTTTGATTCAGTTACTCCGTGTGAACACAAAGAAGTGTTTCCGCCCGGTTTCGAACCGGGGACCTTTCGCGTGTGAGGCGAACGTGATAACCACTACACTACGGAAACTGTGAAAAAGGTGGGCGGCGGCCTCCGGGGCCAGTTAAAGCATTGGTGCACACTGACCTCCAGACGTGTCTTCCAATCGCTTGACCACATCCAGACATTTCAAATGCAGGACATCACTCGTGCGCGCAGCGTTAAGGATCGGTAAAAAGACAAAGGAAAGAAAAAGGTGATACAAAATCAGACGAGACAAGCACTCGTGCCGCGGCATTGGAGACATTTCAGTGAAGCGTCAATGGAGACTGTCCTCAGAGAAGCGACAGAATCAGTCGTTTCGGCAGTAGCAAAACCCAGATGTAAATGTCAAGGCCTCAACTCTACAACTTTCACTCCGTTTTCTGCCACGATAGCTGCATGGCTGTACGGATGGCAGCGTGGGTCGGTACACCACTTTGGCCCAGACTTAAATATCTCGACGACTGTTGGATGGATTGCAAGGAAATTGCAGTCCAGACATTCATCCCTGGTCCCCAGAGGATGAATCCTACTGACTCTGGTGATCCTCTTCACTTTTCCCCCAGTGCCACCGTGAGGTCGACATTTGTGGCCCAGAGTGAAGTATCTGGACAACCGTTAGATGGATTGCCGTGAGAGTTGGGACAGAGCTTCACGGTCCCCACAGGATGCATTCTAAGCACTTTGGTCACCCTCTGACGTTTTCTCCAGCGCCAGCAGAAGCTGAGGATTTCACTTGTGATATATGTGAACACCTGCTTGATGGGTTGGCCCGAAATTTGGTACAGACATTCGTGGCTCCCGAGCGATGCATTCCGATGGCTTCGGCGATCCTTTGCCTTCTCCCCTGGCGCCACCATGAGGTTGACATGCGACTTCTCCGTTCAAACATGTGGATGACCGCTGGAGCGTTCCCCGTAAAGGTAGGAACCGCCCCACCGGCCCGCTGACGTGCCCAGAGTGGTGCAGCCGTCCTCGTTAGTATAGTGGACAGTATCTCCGCCTGTCACGCGGAAGACCGGGGTTCGATTCCCCGACGGGGAGAGTTGACTTTTCTGCCAGCTGCCGATTGTTCACCGGGCCAGACAAAAGCAATACACCAGCAACACCATGCGTGCTCCTCCTCCTGTCCAACAGAGCGATACGGCCAGGACATGGGCCTGCCGCGTTCCCGTGCAGAAATGAGAAAATAGGCTGGGCAGAAAGCATGCCTGGAAGCGGTTATTAGACATGACTATGACGGTGACTCCTTTATCCCTCGTGCCTCCGTTAACTCCATGCGGTTTTCTATGGTTTGACGCGGCGCTGCATACCGCCCAGTGTGCTGCTGGTCTGAATCTCCGTCGTTTGATTTTATTCATGACTCAGAGTGAGCATAAACAGAGGAGTGTTTCCGCCCGGTTTCGAACCGGGGACCTTTCGCGTGTTAGGCGAACGTGATAACCACTACACTACGGAAACTGTGAAAAGCTTGGCACCGTTCACGCGGGTGGCTCAAAGCACTTGACCCCCCCCGACATGTCTTCAATTGCTTGAGCATATCCAAACATTTCAAATACAGGAGGTCGTCCTTGCTTTTGGGCAACGTCGAGGATGGTTTGAAAACAAACAAAAGCGACACAGAATAAGACATAAACAAGTTCTCCGCTGACATTGGAGCACCAAACTTTAAGTCTATGCGTCCTTCTCACTGCTAATATGAGACAGCACAGTTTGATTCAGTTACTCCGTGTGAACACAAAGAAGTGTTTCCGCCCGGTTTCGAACCGGGGACCTTTCGCGTGTGAGGCGAACGTGATAACCACTACACTACGGAAACTGTGAAAAAGGTGGGCGGCGGCCTCCGGGGCCAGTTAAAGCATTGGTGCACACTGACCTCCAGACGTGTCTTCCAATCGCTTGACCACATCCAGACATTTCAAATGCAGGACATCACTCGTGCGCGCAGCGTTAAGGATCGGTAAAAAGACAAAGGAAAGAAAAAGGTGATACAAAATCAGACGAGACAAGCACTCGTGCCGCGGCATTGGAGACATTTCAGTGAAGCGTCAATGGAGACTGTCCTCAGAGAAGCGACAGAATCAGTCGTTTCGGCAGTAGCAAAACCCAGATGTAAATGTCAAGGCCTCAACTCTACAACTTTCACTCCGTTTTCTGCCACGATAGCTGCATGGCTGTACGGATGGCAGCGTGGGTCGGTACACCACTTTGGCCCAGACTTAAATATCTCGACGACTGTTGGATGGATTGCAAGGAAATTGCAGTCCAGACATTCATCCCTGGTCCCCAGAGGATGAATCCTACTGACTCTGGTGATCCTCTTCACTTTTCCCCCAGTGCCACCGTGAGGTCGACATTTGTGGCCCAGAGTGAAGTATCTGGACAACCGTTAGATGGATTGCCGTGAGAGTTGGGACAGAGCTTCACGGTCCCCACAGGATGCATTCTAAGCACTTTGGTCACCCTCTGACGTTTTCTCCAGCGCCAGCAGAAGCTGAGGATTTCACTTGTGATATATGTGAACACCTGCTTGATGGGTTGGCCCGAAATTTGGTACAGACATTCGTGGCTCCCGAGCGATGCATTCCGATGGCTTCGGCGATCCTTTGCCTTCTCCCCTGGCGCCACCATGAGGTTGACATGCGACTTCTCCGTTCAAACATGTGGATGACCGCTGGAGCGTTCCCCGTAAAGGTGGGAACCGCCCCACCGGCCCGCTGACGTGCCCAGAGTGGTGCAGCCGTCCTCGTTAGTATAGTGGACAGTATCTCCGCCTGTCACGCGGAAGACCGGGGTTCGATTCCCCGACGGGGAGAGTTGACTTTTCTGCCAGCTGCCGATTGTTCACCGGGCCAGACAAAAGCAATACACCAGCAACACCATGCGTGCTCCTCCTCCTGTCCAACAGAGCGATACGGCCAGGACATGGGCCTGCCGCGTTCCCGTGCAGAAATGAGAAAATCGGCTGGGCAGAAAGCATGCCTGGAAGCGGTTATTAGACATGACTATGACGGTGACTCCTTTATCCCTCGTGCCTCCGTTAACTCCATGCGGTTTTCTATGGTTTGACGCGGCGCTGCATACCGCCCAGTGTGCTGCTGGTCTGAATCTCCGTCGTTTGATTTTATTCATGACTCAGAGTGAGCATAAACAGAGGAGTGTTTCCGCCCGGTTTCGAACCGGGGACCTTTCGCGTGTTAGGCGAACGTGATAACCACTACACTACGGAAACTGTGAAAAGCTTGGCACCGTTCACGCGGGTGGCTCAAAGCACTTGACCCCCCCCGACATGTCTTCAATTGCTTGAGCATATCCAAACATTTCAAATACAGGAGGTCGTCCTTGCTTTTGGGCAACGTCGAGGATGGTTTGAAAACAAACAAAAGCGACACAGAATAAGACATAAACAAGTTCTCCGCTGACATTGGAGCACCAAACTTTAAGTCTATGCGTCCTTCTCACTGCTAATATGAGACAGCACAGTTTGATTCAGTTACTCCGTGTGAACACAAAGAAGTGTTTCCGCCCGGTTTCGAACCGGGGACCTTTCGCGTGTGAGGCGAACGTGATAACCACTACACTACGGAAACTGTGAAAAAGGTGGGCGGCGGCCTCCGGGGCCAGTTAAAGCATTGGTGCACACTGACCTCCAGACGTGTCTTCCAATCGCTTGACCACATCCAGACATTTCAAATGCAGGACATCACTCGTGCGCGCAGCGTTAAGGATCGGTAAAAAGACAAAGGAAAGAAAAAGGTGATACAAAATCAGACGAGACAAGCACTCGTGCCGCGGCATTGGAGACATTTCAGTGAAGCGTCAATGGAGACTGTCCTCAGAGAAGCGACAGAATCAGTCGTTTCGGCAGTAGCAAAACCCAGATGTAAATGTCAAGGCCTCAACTCTACAACTTTCACTCCGTTTTCTGCCACGATAGCTGCATGGCTGTACGGATGGCAGCGTGGGTCGGTACACCACTTTGGCCCAGACTTAAATATCTCGACGACTGTTGGATGGATTGCAAGGAAATTGCAGTCCAGACATTCATCCCTGGTCCCCAGAGGATGAATCCTACTGACTCTGGTGATCCTCTTCACTTTTCCCCCAGTGCCACCGTGAGGTCGACATTTGTGGCCCAGAGTGAAGTATCTGGACAACCGTTAGATGGATTGCCGTGAGAGTTGGGACAGAGCTTCACGGTCCCCACAGGATGCATTCTAAGCACTTTGGTCACCCTCTGACGTTTTCTCCAGCGCCAGCAGAAGCTGAGGATTTCACTTGTGATATATGTGAACACCTGCTTGATGGGTTGGCCCGAAATTTGGTACAGACATTCGTGGCTCCCGAGCGATGCATTCCGATGGCTTCGGCGATCCTTTGCCTTCTCCCCTGGCGCCACCATGAGGTTGACATGCGACTTCTCCGTTCAAACATGTGGATGACCGCTGGAGCGTTCCCCGTAAAGGTGGGAACCGCCCCACCGGCCCGCTGACGTGCCCAGAGTGGTGCAGCCGTCCTCGTTAGTATAGTGGACAGTATCTCCGCCTGTCACGCGGAAGACCGGGGTTCGATTCCCCGACGGGGAGAGTTGACTTTTCTGCCAGCTGCCGATTGTTCACCGGGCCAGACAAAAGCAATACACCAGCAACACCATGCGTGCTCCTCCTCCTGTCCAACAGAGCGATACGGCCAGGACATGGGCCTGCCGCGTTCCCGTGCAGAAATGAGAAAATAGGCTGGGCAGAAAGCATGCCTGGAAGCGGTTATTAGACATGACTATGACGGTGACTCCTTTATCCCTCGTGCCTCCGTTAACTCCATGCGGTTTTCTATGGTTTGACGCGGCGCTGCATACCGCCCAGTGTGCTGCTGGTCTGAATCTCCGTCGTTTGATTTTATTCATGACTCAGAGTGAGCATAAACAGAGGAGTGTTTCCGCCCGGTTTCGAACCGGGGACCTTTCGCGTGTTAGGCGAACGTGATAACCACTACACTACGGAAACTGTGAAAAGCTTGGCACCGTTCACGCGGGTGGCTCAAAGCACTTGACCCCCCCCGACATGTCTTCAATTGCTTGAGCATATCCAAACATTTCAAATACAGGAGGTCGTCCTTGCTTTTGGGCAACGTCGAGGATGGTTTGAAAACAAACAAAAGCGACACAGAATAAGACATAAACAAGTTCTCCGCTGACATTGGAGCACCAAACTTTAAGTCTATGCGTCCTTCTCACTGCTAATATGAGACAGCACAGTTTGATTCAGTTACTCCGTGTGAACACAAAGAAGTGTTTCCGCCCGGTTTCGAACCGGGGACCTTTCGCGTGTGAGGCGAACGTGATAACCACTACACTACGGAAACTGTGAAAAAGGTGGGCGGCGGCCTCCGGGGCCAGTTAAAGCATTGGTGCACACTGACCTCCAGACGTGTCTTCCAATCGCTTGACCACATCCAGACATTTCAAATGCAGGACATCACTCGTGCGCGCAGCGTTAAGGATCGGTAAAAAGACAAAGGAAAGAAAAAGGTGATACAAAATCAGACGAGACAAGCACTCGTGCCGCGGCATTGGAGACATTTCAGTGAAGCGTCAATGGAGACTGTCCTCAGAGAAGCGACAGAATCAGTCGTTTCGGCAGTAGCAAAACCCAGATGTAAATGTCAAGGCCTCAACTCTACAACTTTCACTCCGTTTTCTGCCACGATAGCTGCATGGCTGTACGGATGGCAGCGTGGGTCGGTACACCACTTTGGCCCAGACTTAAATATCTCGACGACTGTTGGATGGATTGCAAGGAAATTGCAGTCCAGACATTCATCCCTGGTCCCCAGAGGATGAATCCTACTGACTCTGGTGATCCTCTTCACTTTTCCCCCAGTGCCACCGTGAGGTCGACATTTGTGGCCCAGAGTGAAGTATCTGGACAACCGTTAGATGGATTGCTGTGAGAGTTGGGACAGGCTTCACGGTCCCCACAGGATGCATTCTAAGCACTTTGGTCACCCTCTGACGTTTTCTCCAGCGCCAGCAGAAGCTGAGGATTTCACTTGTGATATATGTGAACACCTGCTTGATGGGTTGGCCCGAAATTTGGTACAGACATTCGTGGCTCCCGAGCGATGCATTCCGATGGCTTCGGCGATCCTTTGCCTTCTCCCCTGGCGCCACCATGAGGTTGACATGCGACTTCTCCGTTCAAACATGTGGATGACCGCTGGAGCGTTCCCCGTAAAGGTGGGAACCGCCCCACCGGCCCGCTGACGTGCCCAGAGTGGTGCAGCCGTCCTCGTTAGTATAGTGGACAGTATCTCCGCCTGTCACGCGGAAGACCGGGGTTCGATTCCCCGACGGGGAGAGTTGACTTTTCTGCCAGCTGCCGATTGTTCACCGGGCCAGACAAAAGCAATACACCAGCAACACCATGCGTGCTCCTCCTCCTGTCCAACAGAGCGATACGGCCAGGACATGGGCCTGCCGCGTTCCCGTGCAGAAATGAGAAAATCGGCTGGGCAGAAAGCATGCCTGGAAGCGGTTATTAGACATGACTATGACGGTGACTCCTTTATCCCTCGTGCCTCCGTTAACTCCATGCGGTTTTCTATGGTTTGACGCGGCGCTGCATACCGCCCAGTGTGCTGCTGGTCTGAATCTCCGTCGTTTGATTTTATTCATGACTCAGAGTGAGCATAAACAGAGGAGTGTTTCCGCCCGGTTTCGAACCGGGGACCTTTCGCGTGTTAGGCGAACGTGATAACCACTACACTACGGAAACTGTGAAAAGCTTGGCACCGTTCACGCGGGTGGCTCAAAGCACTTGACCCCCCCCGACATGTCTTCAATTGCTTGAGCATATCCAAACATTTCAAATACAGGAGGTCGTCCTTGCTTTTGGGCAACGTCGAGGATGGTTTGAAAACAAACAAAAGCGACACAGAATAAGACATAAACAAGTTCTCCGCTGACATTGGAGCACCAAACTTTAAGTCTATGCGTCCTTCTCACTGCTAATATGAGACAGCACAGTTTGATTCAGTTACTCCGTGTGAACACAAAGAAGTGTTTCCGCCCGGTTTCGAACCGGGGACCTTTCGCGTGTGAGGCGAACGTGATAACCACTACACTACGGAAACTGTGAAAAAGGTGGGCGGCGGCCTCCGGGGCCAGTTAAAGCATTGGTGCACACTGACCTCCAGACGTGTCTTCCAATCGCTTGACCACATCCAGACATTTCAAATGCAGGACATCACTCGTGCGCGCAGCGTTAAGGATCGGTAAAAAGACAAAGGAAAGAAAAAGGTGATACAAAATCAGACGAGACAAGCACTCGTGCCGCGGCATTGGAGACATTTCAGTGAAGCGTCAATGGAGACTGTCCTCAGAGAAGCGACAGAATCAGTCGTTTCGGCAGTAGCAAAACCCAGATGTAAATGTCAAGGCCTCAACTCTACAACTTTCACTCCGTTTTCTGCCACGATAGCTGCATGGCTGTACGGATGGCAGCGTGGGTCGGTACACCACTTTGGCCCAGACTTAAATATCTCGACGACTGTTGGATGGATTGCAAGGAAATTGCAGTCCAGACATTCATCCCTGGTCCCCAGAGGATGAATCCTACTGACTCTGGTGATCCTCTTCACTTTTCCCCCAGTGCCACCGTGAGGTCGACATTTGTGGCCCAGAGTGAAGTATCTGGACAACCGTTAGATGGATTGCCGTGAGAGTTGGGACAGAGCTTCACGGTCCCCACAGGATGCATTCTAAGCACTTTGGTCACCCTCTGACGTTTTCTCCAGCGCCAGCAGAAGCTGAGGATTTCACTTGTGATATATGTGAACACCTGCTTGATGGGTTGGCCCGAAATTTGGTACAGACATTCGTGGCTCCCGAGCGATGCATTCCGATGGCTTCGGCGATCCTTTGCCTTCTCCCCTGGCGCCACCATGAGGTTGACATGCGACTTCTCCGTTCAAACATGTGGATGACCGCTGGAGCGTTCCCCGTAAAGGTGGGAACCGCCCCACCGGCCCGCTGACGTGCCCAGAGTGGTGCAGCCGTCCTCGTTAGTATAGTGGACAGTATCTCTGCCTGTCACGCGGAAGACCGGGGTTCGATTCCCCGACGGGGAGAGTTGACTTTTCTGCCAGCTGCCGATTGTTCACCGGGCCAGACAAAAGCAATACACCAGCAACACCATGCGTGCTCCTCCTTCTGTCCAACAGAGCGATACGGCCAGGACATGGGCCTGCCGCGTTCCCGTGCAGAAATGAGAAAATCGGCTGGGCAGAAAGCATGCCTGGAAGCGGTTATTAGACATGACTATGACGGTGACTCCTTTATCCCTCGTGCCTCCGTTAACTCCGTTAACTCCATGCGGTTTTCTATGGTTTGACGCGGCGCTGCATACCGCCCAGTGTGCTGCTGGTCTGAATCTCCGTCGTTTGATTTTATTCATGACTCAGAGTGAGCATAAACAGAGGAGTGTTTCCGCCCGGTTTCGAACCGGGGACCTTTCGCGTGTTAGGCGAACGTGATAACCACTACACTACGGAAACTGTGAAAAGCTTGGCACCGTTCACGCGGGTGGCTCAAAGCACTTGACCCCCCCCGACATGTCTTCAATTGCTTGAGCATATCCAAACATTTCAAATACAGGAGGTCGTCCTTGCTTTTGGGCAACGTCGAGGATGGTTTGAAAACAAACAAAAGCGACACAGAATAAGACATAAACAAGTTCTCCGCTGACATTGGAGAACCAAACTTTAAGTCTATGCGTCCTTCTCACTGCTAATATGAGACAGCACAGTTTGATTCAGTTACTCCGTGTGAACACAAAGAAGTGTTTCCGCCCGGTTTCGAACCGGGGACCTTTCGCGTGTGAGGCGAACATGATAACCACTACACTACGGAAACTGTGAAAAAGGTGGGCGGCGGCCTCCGGGGCCAGTTAAAGCATTGGTGCACACTGACCTCCAGACGTGTCTTCCAATCGCTTGACCACATCCAGACATTTCAAATGCAGGACATCACTCGTGCGCGCAGCGTTAAGGATCGGTAAAAAGACAAAGGAAAGAAAAAGGTGATACAAAATCAGACGAGACAAGCACTCGTGCCGCGGCATTGGAGACATTTCAGTGAAGCGTCAATGGAGACTGTCCTCAGAGAAGCGACAGAATCAGTCGTTTCGGCAGTAGCAAAACCCAGATGTAAATGTCAAGGCCTCAACTCTACAACTTTCACTCCGTTTTCTGCCACGATAGCTGCATGGCTGTACGGATGGCAGCGTGGGTCGGTACACCACTTTGGCCCAGACTTAAATATCTCGACGACTGTTGGATGGATTGCAAGGAAATTGCAGTCCAGACATTCATCCCTGGTCCCCAGAGGATGAATCCTACTGACTCTGGTGATCCTCTTCACTTTTCCCCCAGTGCCACCGTGAGGTCGACATTTGTGGCCCAGAGTGAAGTATCTGGACAACCGTTAGATGGATTGCCGTGAGAGTTGGGACAGAGCTTCACGGTCCCCACAGGATGCATTCTAAGCACTTTGGTCACCCTCTGACGTTTTCTCCAGCGCCAGCAGAAGCTGAGGATTTCACTTGTGATATATGTGAACACCTGCTTGATGGGTTGGCCAGAGATTTGGTACAGACATTCGTGGCTCCCGAGCGATGCATTCCGATGGCTTCGGCGATCCTTTGCCTTCTCCCCTGGCGCCACCATGAGGTTGACATGCGACTTCTCCGTTCAAACATGTGGATGACTGCTGGAGCGTTCCCCGTAAAGGTGGGAACCGCCCCACCGGCCCGCTGACGTGCCCAGAGTGGTGCAGCCGTCCTCGTTAGTATAGTGGACAGTATCTCCGCCTGTCACGAGGAAGACCGGGGTTCGATTCCCCGACGGGGAGAGTTGACTTTTCTGCCAGCTGCCAATTGTTCACCGGGCCAGACAAAAGCAATACACCAGCAACACCATGCGTGCTCCTCCTCCTGTCCAACAGAGCGATACGGCCAGGACATGGGCCTGCCGCGTTCCCGTGCAGAAATGAGAAAATCGGCTGGGCAGAAAGCATGACTGGAAGCGGTTATGAGACATGACTATGACGGTGACTCCTTTATCCCTCGTGCCTCCGTTAACTCCATGCGGTTTTCTATGGTTTGACGCGGCGCTGCATACCGCCCAGTGTGCTGCTGGTCTGAATCTCCGTCGTTTGATTTTATTCATGACTCAGAGTGAGCATAAACAGAGGAGTGTTTCCGCCCGGTTTCGAACCGGGGACCTTTCGCGTGTTAGGCGAACGTGATAACCACTACACTACGGAAACTGTGAAAAGCTTAGCACCGCTCACGCGGGTGGCTCAAAGCACTTGACCCCCCCCCCCCGACATGTCTTCAATTGCTTGAGCATATCCAAACATTTCAAATACAGGAGGTCGTCCTTGCTTTTGGGCAACGTCGAGGATGGTTTGAAAACAAACAAAAGCGACACAGAATAAGACATAAACAAGTTCTCCGCTGACATTGGAGCACCAAACTTTAAGTCTATGCGTCCTTCTCACTGCTAATATGAGACAGCACAGTTTGATTCAGTTACTCCGTGTGAACACAAAGAAGTGTTTCCGCCCGGTTTCGAACCGGGGACCTTTCGCGTGTGAGGCGAACGTGATAACCACTACACTACGGAAACTGTGAAAAAGGTGGGCGGCGGCCTCCGGGGCCAGTTAAAGCATTGGTGCACACTGACCTCCAGACGTGTCTTCCAATCGCTTGACCACATCCAGACATTTCAAATGCAGGACATCACTCGTGCGCGCAGCGTTAAGGATCGGTAAAAAGACAAAGGAAAGAAAAAGGTGATACAAAATCAGACGAGACAAGCACTCGTGCCGCGGCATTGGAGACATTTCAGTGAAGCGTCAATGGAGACTGTCCTCAGAGAAGCGACAGAATCAGTCGTTTCGGCAGTAGCAAAACCCAGATGTAAATGTCAAGGCCTCAACTCTACAACTTTCACTCCGTTTTCTGCCACGATAGCTGCATGGCTGTACGGATGGCAGCGTGGGTCGGTACACCACTTTGGCCCAGACTTAAATATCTCGACGACTGTTGGATGGATTGCAAGGAAATTGCAGTCCAGACATTCATCCCTGGTCCCCAGAGGATGAATCCTACTGACTCTGGTGATCCTCTTCACTTTTCCCCCAGTGCCACCGTGAGGTCGACATTTGTGGCCCAGAGTGAAGTATCTGGACAACCGTTAGATGGATTGCCGTGAGAGTTGGGACAGAGCTTCACGGTCCCCACAGGATGCATTCTAAGCACTTTGGTCACCCTCTGACGTTTTCTCCAGCGCCAGCAGAAGCTGAGGATTTCACTTGTGATATATGTGAACACCTGCTTGATGGGTTGGCCAGAGATTTGGTACAGACATTCGTGGCTCCCGAGCGATGCATTCCGATGGCTTCGGCGATCCTTTGCCTTCTCCCCTGGCGCCACCATGAGGTTGACATGCGACTTCTCCGTTCAAACATGTGGATGACCGCTGGAGCGTTCCCCGTAAAGGTGGGAACCGCCCCACCGGCCCGCTGACGTGCCCGGAGTGGTGCAGCCGTCCTCGTTAGTATAGTGGACAGTATCTCCGCCTGTCACGCGGAAGACCGGGGTTCGATTCCCCGACGGGGAGAGTTGACTTTTCTGCCAGCTGCCGATTGTTCACCGGGCCAGACAAAAGCAATACACCAGCAACACCATGCGTGCTCCTCCTCCTGTCCAACAGAGCGATACGGCCAGGACATGGGCCTGCCGCGTTCCCGTGCAGAAATGAGAAAATCGGCTGGGCAGAAAGCATGACTGGAAGCGGTTATGAGACATGACTATGACGGTGACTCCTTTATCCCTCGTGCCTCCGTTAACTCCATGCGGTTTTCTATGGTTTGACGCGGCGCTGCATACCGCCCAGTGTGCTGCTGGTCTGAATCTCCGTCGTTTGATTTTATTCATGACTCAGAGTGAGCATAAACAGAGGAGTGTTTCCGCCCGGTTTCGAACCGGGGACCTTTCGCGTGTTAGGCGAACGTGATAACCACTACACTACGGAAACTGTGAAAAGCTTGGCACCGCTCACGCGGGTGGCTCAAAGCACTTGACCCCCCCCCCCCGACATGTCTTCAATTGCTTGAGCATATCCAAACATTTCAAATACAGGAGGTCGTCCTTGCTTTTGGGCAACGTCGAGGATGGTTTGAAAACAAACAAAAGCGACACAGAATAAGACATAAACAAGTTCTCCGCTGACATTGGAGCACCAAACTTTAAGTCTATGCGTCCTTCTCACTGCTAATATGAGACAGCACAGTTTGATTCAGTTACTCCGTGTGAACACAAAGAAGTGTTTCCGCCCGGTTTCGAACCGGGGACCTTTCGCGTGTGAGGCGAACGTGATAACCACTACACTACGGAAACTGTGAAAAAGGTGGGCGGCGGCCTCCGGGGCCAGTTAAAGCATTGGTGCACACTGACCTCCAGACGTGTCTTCCAATCGCTTGACCACATCCAGACATTTCAAATGCAGGACATCACTCGTGCGCGCAGCGTTAAGGATCGGTAAAAAGACAAAGGAAAGAAAAAGGTGATACAAAATCAGACGAGACAAGCACTCGTGCCGCGGCATTGGAGACATTTCAGTGAAGCGTCAATGGAGACTGTCCTCAGAGAAGCGACAGAATCAGTCGTTTCGGCAGTAGCAAAACCCAGATGTAAATGTCAAGGCCTCAACTCTACAACTTTCACTCCGTTTTCTGCCACGATAGCTGCATGGCTGTACGGATGGCAGCGTGGGTCGGTACACCACTTTGGCCCAGACTTAAATATCTCGACGACTGTTGGATGGATTGCAAGGAAATTGCAGTCCAGACATTCATCCCTGGTCCCCAGAGGATGAATCCTACTGACTCTGGTGATCCTCTTCACTTTTCCCCCAGTGCCACCGTGAGGTCGACATTTGTGGCCCAGAGTGAAGTATCTGGACAACCGTTAGATGGATTGCCGTGAGAGTTGGGACAGAGCTTCACGGTCCCCACAGGATGCATTCTAAGCACTTTGGTCACCCTCTGACGTTTTCTCCAGCGCCAGCAGAAGCTGAGGATTTCACTTGTGATATATGTGAACACCTGCTTGATGGGTTGGCCAGAGATTTGGTACAGACATTCGTGGCTCCCGAGCGATGCATTCCGATGGCTTCGGCGATCCTTTGCCTTCTCCCCTGGCGCCACCATGAGGTTGACATGCGACTTCTCCGTTCAAACATGTGGATGACCGCTGGAGCGTTCCCCGTAAAGGTGGGAACCGCCCCACCGGCCCGCTGACGTGCCCGGAGTGGTGCAGCCGTCCTCGTTAGTATAGTGGACAGTATCTCCGCCTGTCACGCGGAAGACCGGGGTTCGATTCCCCGACGGGGAGAGTTGACTTTTCTGCCAGCTGCCGATTGTTCACCGGGCCAGACAAAAGCAATACACCAGCAACACCATGCGTGCTCCTCCTCCTGTCCAACAGAACGATACGGCCAGGACATGGGCCTGCCGCGTTCCCGTGCAGAAATGAGAAAATCGGCTGGGAAGAAAGCATGCCTGGAAGCGGTTATTAGACATGACTATGACGGTGACTCCTTTATCTCTCATGCCTCCGTTAACTCCATGCGGTTTTCTATGGTTTGACGCGGCGCTGCATACCGCCCAGTGTGCTGCTGGTCTGAATCTCCGTCGTTTGATTTTATTCATGACTCAGAGTGAGCATAAACAGAGGAGTGTTTCCGCCCGGTTTCGAACCGGGGACCTTTCGCGTGTTAGGCGAACGTGATAACCACTACACTACGGAAACTGTGAAAAGCTTGGCACCGTTCACGCGGGTGGCTCAAAGCACTTGACCCCCCCCGACATGTCTTCAATTGCTTGAGCATATCCAAACATTTCAAATACAGGAGGTCGTCCTTGCTTTTGGGCAACGTCGAGGATGGTTTGAAAACAAACAAAAGCGACACAGAATAAGACATAAACAAGTTCTCCGCTGACATTGGAGCACCAAACTTTAAGTCTATGCGTCCTTCTCACTGCTAATATGAGACAGCACAGTTTGATTCAGTTACTCCGTGTGAACACAAAGAAGTGTTTCCGCCCGGTTTCGAACCGGGGACCTTTCGCGTGTGAGGCGAACGTGATAACCACTACACTACGGAAACTGTGAAAAAGGTGGGCGGCGGCCTCCGGGGCCAGTTAAAGCATTGGTGCACACTGACCTCCAGACGTGTCTTCCAATCGCTTGACCACATCCAGACATTTCAAATGCAGGACATCACTCGTGCGCGCAGCGTTAAGGATCGGTAAAAAGACAAAGGAAAGAAAAAGGTGATACAAAATCAGACGAGACAAGCACTCGTGCCGCGGCATTGGAGACATTTCAGTGAAGCGTCAATGGAGACTGTCCTCAGAGAAGCGACAGAATCAGTCGTTTCGGCAGTAGCAAAACCCAGATGTAAATGTCAAGGCCTCAACTCTACAACTTTCACTCCGTTTTCTGCCACGATAGCTGCAAGGCTGTACGGATGGCAGCGTGGGTCGGTACACCACTTTGGCCCAGACTTAAATATCTCGACGACTGTTGGATGGATTGCAAGGAAATTGCAGTCCAGACATTCATCCCTGGTCCCCAGAGGATGAATCCTACTGACTCTGGTGATCCTCTTCACTTTTCCCCCAGTGCCACCGTGAGGTCGACATTTGTGGCCCAGAGTGAAGTATCTGGACAACCGTTAGATGGATTGCCGTGAGAGTTGGGACAGAGCTTCACGGTCCCCACAGGATGCATTCTAAGCACTTTGGTCACCCTCTGACGTTTTCTCCAGCGCCAGCAGAAGCTGAGGATTTCACTTGTGATATATGTGAACACCTGCTTGATGGGTTGGCCCGAAATTTGGTACAGACATTCGTGGCTCCCGAGCGATGCATTCCGATGGCTTCGGCGATCCTTTGCCTTCTCCCCTGGCGCCACCATGAGGTTGACATGCGACTTCTCCGTTCAAACATGTGGATGACCGCTGGAGCGTTCCCCGTAAAGGTGGGAACCGCCCCACCGGCCCGCTGACGTGCCCGGAGTGGTGCAGCCGTCCTCGTTAGTATAGTGGACAGTATCTCCGCCTGTCACGCGGAAGACCGGGGTTCGATTCCCCGACGGGGAGAGTTGACTTTTCTGCCAGCTGCCGATTGTTCACCGGGCCAGACAAAAGCAATACACCAGCAACACCATGCGTGCTCCTCCTCCTGTCCAACAGAGCGATACGGCCAGGACATGGGCCTGCCGCGTTCCCGTGCAGAAATGAGAAAATCGGCTGGGCAGAAAGCATGACTGGAAGCGGTTATGAGACATGACTATGACGGTGACTCCTTTATCCCTCGTGCCTCCGTTAACTCCATGCGGTTTTCTATGGTTTGACGCGGCGCTGCATACCGCCCAGTGTGCTGCTGGTCTGAATCTCCGTCGTTTGATTTTATTCATGACTCAGAGTGAGCATAAACAGAGGAGTGTTTCTGCCCGGTTTCGAACCGGGGACCTTTCGCGTGTTAGGCGAACGTGATAACCACTACACTACGGAAACTGTGAAAAGCTTGGCACCGCTCACGCGGGTGGCTCAAAGCACTTGACCCCCCCCCCCCGACATGTCTTCAATTGCTTGAGCATATCCAAACATTTCAAATACAGGAGGTCGTCCTTGCTTTTGGGCAACGTCGAGGATGGTTTGAAAACAAACAAAAGCGACACAGAATAAGACATAAACAAGTTCTCCGCTGACATTGGAGCACCAAACTTTAAGTCTATGCGTCCTTCTCACTGCTAATATGAGACAGCACAGTTTGATTCAGTTACTCCGTGTGAACACAAAGAAGTGTTTCCGCCCGGTTTCGAACCGGGGACCTTTCGCGTGTGAGGCGAACGTGATAACCACTACACTACGGAAACTGTGAAAAAGGTGGGCGGCGGCCTCCGGGGCCAGTTAAAGCATTGGTGCACACTGACCTCCAGACGTGTCTTCCAATCGCTTGACCACATCCAGACATTTCAAATGCAGGACATCACTCGTGCGCGCAGCGTTAAGGATCGGTAAAAAGACAAAGGAAAGAAAAAGGTGATACAAAATCAGACGAGACAAGCACTCGTGCCGCGGCATTGGAGACATTTCAGTGAAGCGTCAATGGAGACTGTCCTCAGAGAAGCGACAGAATCAGTCGTTTCGGCAGTAGCAAAACCCAGATGTAAATGTCAAGGCCTCAACTCTACAACTTTCACTCCGTTTTCTGCCACGATAGCTGCAAGGCTGTACGGATGGCAGCGTGGGTCGGTACACCACTTTGGCCCAGACTTAAATATCTCGACGACTGTTGGATGGATTGCAAGGAAATTGCAGTCCAGACATTCATCCCTGGTCCCCAGAGGATGAATCCTACTGACTCTGGTGATCCTCTTCACTTTTCCCCCAGTGCCACCGTGAGGTCGACATTTGTGGCCCAGAGTGAAGTATCTGGACAACCGTTAGATGGATTGCCGTGAGAGTTGGGACAGAGCTTCACGGTCCCCACAGGATGCATTCTAAGCACTTTGGTCACCCTCTGACGTTTTCTCCAGCGCCAGCAGAAGCTGAGGATTTCACTTGTGATATATGTGAACACCTGCTTGATGGGTTGGCCCGAAATTTGGTACAGACATTCGTGGCTCCCGAGCGATGCATTCCGATGGCTTCGGCGATCCTTTGCCTTCTCCCCTGGCGCCACCATGAGGTTGACATGCGACTTCTCCGTTCAAACATGTGGATGACCGCTGGAGCGTTCCCCGTAAAGGTGGGAACCGCCCCACCGGCCCGCTGACGTGCCCGGAGTGGTGCAGCCGTCCTCGTTAGTATAGTGGACAGTATCTCCGCCTGTCACGCGGAAGACCGGGGTTCGATTCCCCGACGGGGAGAGTTGACTTTTCTGCCAGCTGCCGATTGTTCACCGGGCCAGACAAAAGCAATACACCAGCAACACCATGCGTGCTCCTCCTCCTGTCCAACAGAGCGATACGGCCAGGACATGGGCCTGCCGCGTTCCCGTGCAGAAATGAGAAAATCGGCTGGGCAGAAAGCATGACTGGAAGCGGTTATGAGACATGACTATGACGGTGACTCCTTTATCCCTCGTGCCTCCGTTAACTCCATGCGGTTTTCTATGGTTTGACGCGGCGCTGCATACCGCCCAGTGTGCTGCTGGTCTGAATCTCCGTCGTTTGATTTTATTCATGACTCAGAGTGAGCATAAACAGAGGAGTGTTTCTGCCCGGTTTCGAACCGGGGACCTTTCGCGTGTTAGGCGAACGTGATAACCACTACACTACGGAAACTGTGAAAAGCTTGGCACCGCTCACGCGGGTGGCTCAAAGCACTTGACCCCCCCCCCCCGACATGTCTTCAATTGCTTGAGCATATCCAAACATTTCAAATACAGGAGGTCGTCCTTGCTTTTGGGCAACGTCGAGGATGGTTTGAAAACAAACAAAAGCGACACAGAATAAGACATAAACAAGTTCTCCGCTGACATTGGAGCACCAAACTTTAAGTCTATGCGTCCTTCTCACTGCTAATATGAGACAGCACAGTTTGATTCAGTTACTCCGTGTGAACACAAAGAAGTGTTTCCGCCCGGTTTCGAACCGGGGACCTTTCGCGTGTGAGGCGAACGTGATAACCACTACACTACGGAAACTGTGAAAAAGGTGGGCGGCGGCCTCCGGGGCCAGTTAAAGCATTGGTGCACACTGACCTCCAGACGTGTCTTCCAATCGCTTGACCACATCCAGACATTTCAAATGCAGGACATCACTCGTGCGCGCAGCGTTAAGGATCGGTAAAAAGACAAAGGAAAGAAAAAGGTGATACAAAATCAGACGAGACAAGCACTCGTGCCGCGGCATTGGAGACATTTCAGTGAAGCGTCAATGGAGACTGTCCTCAGAGAAGCGACAGAATCAGTCGTTTCGGCAGTAGCAAAACCCAGATGTAAATGTCAAGGCCTCAACTCTACAACTTTCACTCCGTTTTCTGCCACGATAGCTGCAAGGCTGTACGGATGGCAGCGTGGGTCGGTACACCACTTTGGCCCAGACTTAAATATCTCGACGACTGTTGGATGGATTGCAAGGAAATTGCAGTCCAGACATTCATCCCTGGTCCCCAGAGGATGAATCCTACTGACTCTGGTGATCCTCTTCACTTTTCCCCCAGTGCCACCGTGAGGTCGACATTTGTGGCCCAGAGTGAAGTATCTGGACAACCGTTAGATGGATTGCCGTGAGAGTTGGGACAGAGCTTCACGGTCCCCACAGGATGCATTCTAAGCACTTTGGTCACCCTCTGACGTTTTCTCCAGCGCCAGCAGAAGCTGAGGATTTCACTTGTGATATATGTGAACACCTGCTTGATGGGTTGGCCCGAAATTTGGTACAGACATTCGTGGCTCCCGAGCGATGCATTCCGATGGCTTCGGCGATCCTTTGCCTTCTCCCCTGGCGCCACCATGAGGTTGACATGCGACTTCTCCGTTCAAACATGTGGATGACCGCTGGAGCGTTCCCCGTAAAGGTGGGAACCGCCCCACCGGCCCGCTGACGTGCCCGGAGTGGTGCAGCCGTCCTCGTTAGTATAGTGGACAGTATCTCCGCCTGTCACGCGGAAGACCGGGGTTCGATTCCCCGACGGGGAGAGTTGACTTTTCTGCCAGCTGCCGATTGTTCACCGGGCCAGACAAAAGCAATACACCAGCAACACCATGCGTGCTCCTCCTCCTGTCCAACAGAGCGATACGGCCAGGACATGGGCCTGCCGCGTTCCCGTGCAGAAATGAGAAAATCGGCTGGGCAGAAAGCATGACTGGAAGCGGTTATGAGACATGACTATGACGGTGACTCCTTTATCCCTCGTGCCTCCGTTAACTCCATGCGGTTTTCTATGGTTTGACGCGGCGCTGCATACCGCCCAGTGTGCTGCTGGTCTGAATCTCCGTCGTTTGATTTTATTCATGACTCAGAGTGAGCATAAACAGAGGAGTGTTTCTGCCCGGTTTCGAACCGGGGACCTTTCGCGTGTTAGGCGAACGTGATAACCACTACACTACGGAAACTGTGAAAAGCTTGGCACCGCTCACGCGGGTGGCTCAAAGCACTTGACCCCCCCCCCCCGACATGTCTTCAATTGCTTGAGCATATCCAAACATTTCAAATACAGGAGGTCGTCCTTGCTTTTGGGCAACGTCGAGGATGGTTTGAAAACAAACAAAAGCGACACAGAATAAGACATAAACAAGTTCTCCGCTGACATTGGAGCACCAAACTTTAAGTCTATGCGTCCTTCTCACTGCTAATATGAGACAGCACAGTTTGATTCAGTTACTCCGTGTGAACACAAAGAAGTGTTTCCGCCCGGTTTCGAACCGGGGACCTTTCGCGTGTGAGGCGAACGTGATAACCACTACACTACGGAAACTGTGAAAAAGGTGGGCGGCGGCCTCCGGGGCCAGTTAAAGCATTGGTGCACACTGACCTCCAGACGTGTCTTCCAATCGCTTGACCACATCCAGACATTTCAAATGCAGGACATCACTCGTGCGCGCAGCGTTAAGGATCGGTAAAAAGACAAAGGAAAGAAAAAGGTGATACAAAATCAGACGAGACAAGCACTCGTGCCGCGGCATTGGAGACATTTCAGTGAAGCGTCAATGGAGACTGTCCTCAGAGAAGCGACAGAATCAGTCGTTTCGGCAGTAGCAAAACCCAGATGTAAATGTCAAGGCCTCAACTCTACAACTTTCACTCCGTTTTCTGCCACGATAGCTGCAAGGCTGTACGGATGGCAGCGTGGGTCGGTACACCACTTTGGCCCAGACTTAAATATCTCGACGACTGTTGGATGGATTGCAAGGAAATTGCAGTCCAGACATTCATCCCTGGTCCCCAGAGGATGAATCCTACTGACTCTGGTGATCCTCTTCACTTTTCCCCCAGTGCCACCGTGAGGTCGACATTTGTGGCCCAGAGTGAAGTATCTGGACAACCGTTAGATGGATTGCCGTGAGAGTTGGGACAGAGCTTCACGGTCCCCACAGGATGCATTCTAAGCACTTTGGTCACCCTCTGACGTTTTCTCCAGCGCCAGCAGAAGCTGAGGATTTCACTTGTGATATATGTGAACACCTGCTTGATGGGTTGGCCCGAAATTTGGTACAGACATTCGTGGCTCCCGAGCGATGCATTCCGATGGCTTCGGCGATCCTTTGCCTTCTCCCCTGGCGCCACCATGAGGTTGACATGCGACTTCTCCGTTCAAACATGTGGATGACCGCTGGAGCGTTCCCCGTAAAGGTGGGAACCGCCCCACCGGCCCGCTGACGTGCCCGGAGTGGTGCAGCCGTCCTCGTTAGTATAGTGGACAGTATCTCCGCCTGTCACGCGGAAGACCGGGGTTCGATTCCCCGACGGGGAGAGTTGACTTTTCTGCCAGCTGCCGATTGTTCACCGGGCCAGACAAAAGCAATACACCAGCAACACCATGCGTGCTCCTCCTCCTGTCCAACAGAGCGATACGGCCAGGACATGGGCCTGCCGCGTTCCCGTGCAGAAATGAGAAAATCGGCTGGGCAGAAAGCATGACTGGAAGCGGTTATGAGACATGACTATGACGGTGACTCCTTTATCCCTCGTGCCTCCGTTAACTCCATGCGGTTTTCTATGGTTTGACGCGGCGCTGCATACCGCCCAGTGTGCTGCTGGTCTGAATCTCCGTCGTTTGATTTTATTCATGACTCAGAGTGAGCATAAACAGAGGAGTGTTTCTGCCCGGTTTCGAACCGGGGACCTTTCGCGTGTTAGGCGAACGTGATAACCACTACACTACGGAAACTGTGAAAAGCTTGGCACCGCTCACGCGGGTGGCTCAAAGCACTTGACCCCCCCCCCCCGACATGTCTTCAATTGCTTGAGCATATCCAAACATTTCAAATACAGGAGGTCGTCCTTGCTTTTGGGCAACGTCGAGGATGGTTTGAAAACAAACAAAAGCGACACAGAATAAGACATAAACAAGTTCTCCGCTGACATTGGAGCACCAAACTTTAAGTCTATGCGTCCTTCTCACTGCTAATATGAGACAGCACAGTTTGATTCAGTTACTCCGTGTGAACACAAAGAAGTGTTTCCGCCCGGTTTCGAACCGGGGACCTTTCGCGTGTGAGGCGAACGTGATAACCACTACACTACGGAAACTGTGAAAAAGGTGGGCGGCGGCCTCCGGGGCCAGTTAAAGCATTGGTGCACACTGACCTCCAGACGTGTCTTCCAATCGCTTGACCACATCCAGACATTTCAAATGCAGGACATCACTCGTGCGCGCAGCGTTAAGGATCGGTAAAAAGACAAAGGAAAGAAAAAGGTGATACAAAATCAGACGAGACAAGCACTCGTGCCGCGGCATTGGAGACATTTCAGTGAAGCGTCAATGGAGACTGTCCTCAGAGAAGCGACAGAATCAGTCGTTTCGGCAGTAGCAAAACCCAGATGTAAATGTCAAGGCCTCAACTCTACAACTTTCACTCCGTTTTCTGCCACGATAGCTGCAAGGCTGTACGGATGGCAGCGTGGGTCGGTACACCACTTTGGCCCAGACTTAAATATCTCGACGACTGTTGGATGGATTGCAAGGAAATTGCAGTCCAGACATTCATCCCTGGTCCCCAGAGGATGAATCCTACTGACTCTGGTGATCCTCTTCACTTTTCCCCCAGTGCCACCGTGAGGTCGACATTTGTGGCCCAGAGTGAAGTATCTGGACAACCGTTAGATGGATTGCCGTGAGAGTTGGGACAGAGCTTCACGGTCCCCACAGGATGCATTCTAAGCACTTTGGTCACCCTCTGACGTTTTCTCCAGCGCCAGCAGAAGCTGAGGATTTCACTTGTGATATATGTGAACACCTGCTTGATGGGTTGGCCCGAAATTTGGTACAGACATTCGTGGCTCCCGAGCGATGCATTCCGATGGCTTCGGCGATCCTTTGCCTTCTCCCCTGGCGCCACCATGAGGTTGACATGCGACTTCTCCGTTCAAACATGTGGATGACCGCTGGAGCGTTCCCCGTAAAGGTGGGAACCGCCCCACTGGCCCGCTGACGTGCCCGGAGTGGTGCAGCCGTCCTCGTTAGTATAGTGGACAGTATCTCCGCCTGTCACGCGGAAGACCGGGGTTCGATTCCCCGACGGGGAGAGTTGACTTTTCTGCCAGCTGCCGATTGTTCACCGGGCCAGACAAAAGCAATACACCAGCAACACCATGCGTGCTCCTCCTCCTGTCCAACAGAGCGATACGGCCAGGACATGGGCCTGCCGCGTTCCCGTGCAGAAATGAGAAAATCGGCTGGGCAGAAAGCATGACTGGAAGCGGTTATGAGACATGACTATGACGGTGACTCCTTTATCCCTCGTGCCTCCGTTAACTCCATGCGGTTTTCTATGGTTTGACGCGGCGCTGCATACCGCCCAGTGTGCTGCTGGTCTGAATCTCCGTCGTTTGATTTTATTCATGACTCAGAGTGAGCATAAACAGAGGAGTGTTTCTGCCCGGTTTCGAACCGGGGACCTTTCGCGTGTTAGGCGAACGTGATAACCACTACACTACGGAAACTGTGAAAAGCTTGGCACCGCTCACGCGGGTGGCTCAAAGCACTTGACCCCCCCCCCCCGACATGTCTTCAATTGCTTGAGCATATCCAAACATTTCAAATACAGGAGGTCGTCCTTGCTTTTGGGCAACGTCGAGGATGGTTTGAAAACAAACAAAAGCGACACAGAATAAGACATAAACAAGTTCTCCGCTGACATTGGAGCACCAAACTTTAAGTCTATGCGTCCTTCTCACTGCTAATATGAGACAGCACAGTTTGATTCAGTTACTCCGTGTGAACACAAAGAAGTGTTTCCGCCCGGTTTCGAACCGGGGACCTTTCGCGTGTGAGGCGAACGTGATAACCACTACACTACGGAAACTGTGAAAAAGGTGGGCGGCGGCCTCCGGGGCCAGTTAAAGCATTGGTGCACACTGACCTCCAGACGTGTCTTCCAATCGCTTGACCACATCCAGACATTTCAAATGCAGGACATCACTCGTGCGCGCAGCGTTAAGGATCGGTAAAAAGACAAAGGAAAGAAAAAGGTGATACAAAATCAGACGAGACAAGCACTCGTGCCGCGGCATTGGAGACATTTCAGTGAAGCGTCAATGGAGACTGTCCTCAGAGAAGCGACAGAATCAGTCGTTTCGGCAGTAGCAAAACCCAGATGTAAATGTCAAGGCCTCAACTCTACAACTTTCACTCCGTTTTCTGCCACGATAGCTGCAAGGCTGTACGGATGGCAGCGTGGGTCGGTACACCACTTTGGCCCAGACTTAAATATCTCGACGACTGTTGGATGGATTGCAAGGAAATTGCAGTCCAGACATTCATCCCTGGTCCCCAGAGGATGAATCCTACTGACTCTGGTGATCCTCTTCACTTTTCCCCCAGTGCCACCGTGAGGTCGACATTTGTGGCCCAGAGTGAAGTATCTGGACAACCGTTAGATGGATTGCCGTGAGAGTTGGGACAGAGCTTCACGGTCCCCACAGGATGCATTCTAAGCACTTTGGTCACCCTCTGACGTTTTCTCCAGCGCCAGCAGAAGCTGAGGATTTCACTTGTGATATATGTGAACACCTGCTTGATGGGTTGGCCCGAAATTTGGTACAGACATTCGTGGCTCCCGAGCGATGCATTCCGATGGCTTCGGCGATCCTTTGCCTTCTCCCCTGGCGCCACCATGAGGTTGACATGCGACTTCTCCGTTCAAACATGTGGATGACCGCTGGAGCGTTCCCCGTAAAGGTGGGAACCGCCCCACCGGCCCGCTGACGTGCCCGG
The DNA here is from genome assembly GCF_963924715.1 of Thunnus thynnus. Classification (NCBI taxonomy): domain Eukaryota; kingdom Metazoa; phylum Chordata; class Actinopteri; order Scombriformes; family Scombridae; genus Thunnus; species Thunnus thynnus. Next base: position 25,365,141 of record NC_089534.1, read on the forward strand.
AGTGGTGCAGCCGTCCTCGTTAGTATAGTGGACAGTATCTCCGCCTGTCACGCGGAAGACCGGGGTTCGATTCCCCGACGGGGAGAGTTGACTTTTCTGCCAGCTGCCGATTGTTCACCGGGCCAGACAAAAGCAATACACCAGCAACACCATGCGTGCTCCTCCTCCTGTCCAACAGAGCGATACGGCCAGGACATGGGCCTGCCGCGTTCCCGTGCAGAAATGAGAAAATCGGCTGGGCAGAAAGCATGACTGGAAGCGGTTATGAGACATGACTATGACGGTGACTCCTTTATCCCTCGTGCCTCCGTTAACTCCATGCGGTTTTCTATGGTTTGACGCGGCGCTGCATACCGCCCAGTGTGCTGCTGGTCTGAATCTCCGTCGTTTGATTTTATTCATGACTCAGAGTGAGCATAAACAGAGGAGTGTTTCTGCCCGGTTTCGAACCGGGGACCTTTCGCGTGTTAGGCGAACGTGATAACCACTACACTACGGAAACTGTGAAAAGCTTGGCACCGCTCACGCGGGTGGCTCAAAGCACTTGACCCCCCCCCCCCGACATGTCTTCAATTGCTTGAGCATATCCAAACATTTCAAATACAGGAGGTCGTCCTTGCTTTTGGGCAACGTCGAGGATGGTTTGAAAACAAACAAAAGCGACACAGAATAAGACATAAACAAGTTCTCCGCTGACATTGGAGCACCAAACTTTAAGTCTATGCGTCCTTCTCACTGCTAATATGAGACAGCACAGTTTGATTCAGTTACTCCGTGTGAACACAAAGAAGTGTTTCCGCCCGGTTTCGAACCGGGGACCTTTCGCGTGTGAGGCGAACGTGATAACCACTACACTACGGAAACTGTGAAAAAGGTGGGCGGCGGCCTCCGGGGCCAGTTAAAGCATTGGTGCACACTGACCTCCAGACGTGTCTTCCAATCGCTTGACCACATCCAGACATTTCAAATGCAGGACATCACTCGTGCGCGCAGCGTTAAGGATCGGTAAAAAGACAAAGGAAAGAAAAAGGTGATACAAAATCAGACGAGACAAGCACTCGTGCCGCGGCATTGGAGACATTTCAGTGAAGCGTCAATGGAGACTGTCCTCAGAGAAGCGACAGAATCAGTCGTTTCGGCAGTAGCAAAACCCAGATGTAAATGTCAAGGCCTCAACTCTACAACTTTCACTCCGTTTTCTGCCACGATAGCTGCAAGGCTGTACGGATGGCAGCGTGGGTCGGTACACCACTTTGGCCCAGACTTAAATATCTCGACGACTGTTGGATGGATTGCAAGGAAATTGCAGTCCAGACATTCATCCCTGGTCCCCAGAGGATGAATCCTACTGACTCTGGTGATCCTCTTCACTTTTCCCCCAGTGCCACCGTGAGGTCGACATTTGTGGCCCAGAGTGAAGTATCTGGACAACCGTTAGATGGATTGCCGTGAGAGTTGGGACAGAGCTTCACGGTCCCCACAGGATGCATTCTAAGCACTTTGGTCACCCTCTGACGTTTTCTCCAGCGCCAGCAGAAGCTGAGGATTTCACTTGTGATATATGTGAACACCTGCTTGATGGGTTGGCCCGAAATTTGGTACAGACATTCGTGGCTCCCGAGCGATGCATTCCGATGGCTTCGGCGATCCTTTGCCTTCTCCCCTGGCGCCACCATGAGGTTGACATGCGACTTCTCCGTTCAAACATGTGGATGACCGCTGGAGCGTTCCCCGTAAAGGTGGGAACCGCCCCACCGGCCCGCTGACGTGCCCGGAGTGGTGCAGCCGTCCTCGTTAGTATAGTGGACAGTATCTCCGCCTGTCACGCGGAAGACCGGGGTTCGATTCCCCGACGGGGAGAGTTGACTTTTCTGCCAGCTGCCGATTGTTCACCGGGCCAGACAAAAGCAATACACCAGCAACACCATGCGTGCTCCTCCTCCTGTCCAACAGAGCGATACGGCCAGGACATGGGCCTGCCGCGTTCCCGTGCAGAAATGAGAAAATCGGCTGGGCAGAAAGCATGACTGGAAGCGGTTATGAGACATGACTATGACGGTGACTCCTTTATCCCTCGTGCCTCCGTTAACTCCATGCGGTTTTCTATGGTTTGACGCGGCGCTGCATACCGCCCAGTGTGCTGCTGGTCTGAATCTCCGTCGTTTGATTTTATTCATGACTCAGAGTGAGCATAAACAGAGGAGTGTTTCCGCCCGGTTTCGAACCGGGGACCTTTCGCGTGTTAGGCGAACGTGATAACCACTACACTACGGAAACTGTGAAAAGCTTGGCACCGCTCACGCGGGTGGCTCAAAGCACTTGACCCCCCCCCCCCGACATGTCTTCAATTGCTTGAGCATATCCAAACATTTCAAATACAGGAGGTCGTCCTTGCTTTTGGGCAACGTCGAGGATGGTTTGAAAACAAACAAAAGCGACACAGAATAAGACATAAACAAGTTCTCCGCTGACATTGGAGCACCAAACTTTAAGTCTATGCGTCCTTCTCACTGCTAATATGAGACAGCACAGTTTGATTCAGTTACTCCGTGTGAACACAAAGAAGTGTTTCCGCCCGGTTTCGAACCGGGGACCTTTCGCGTGTGAGGCGAACGTGATAACCACTACACTACGGAAACTGTGAAAAAGGTGGGCGGCGGCCTCCGGGGCCAGTTAAAGCATTGGTGCACACTGACCTCCAGACGTGTCTTCCAATCGCTTGACCACATCCAGACATTTCAAATGCAGGACATCACTCGTGCGCGCAGCGTTAAGGATCGGTAAAAAGACAAAGGAAAGAAAAAGGTGATACAAAATCAGACGAGACAAGCACTCGTGCCGCGGCATTGGAGACATTTCAGTGAAGCGTCAATGGAGACTGTCCTCAGAGAAGCGACAGAATCAGTCGTTTCGGCAGTAGCAAAACCCAGATGTAAATGTCAAGGCCTCAACTCTACAACTTTCACTCCGTTTTCTGCCACGATAGCTGCAAGGCTGTACGGATGGCAGCGTGGGTCGGTACACCACTTTGGCCCAGACTTAAATATCTCGACGACTGTTGGATGGATTGCAAGGAAATTGCAGTCCAGACATTCATCCCTGGTCCCCAGAGGATGAATCCTACTGACTCTGGTGATCCTCTTCACTTTTCCCCCAGTGCCACCGTGAGGTCGACATTTGTGGCCCAGAGTGAAGTATCTGGACAACCGTTAGATGGATTGCCGTGAGAGTTGGGACAGAGCTTCACGGTCCCCACAGGATGCATTCTAAGCACTTTGGTCACCCTCTGACGTTTTCTCCAGCGCCAGCAGAAGCTGAGGATTTCACTTGTGATATATGTGAACACCTGCTTGATGGGTTGGCCCGAAATTTGGTACAGACATTCGTGGCTCCCGAGCGATGCATTCCGATGGCTTCGGCGATCCTTTGCCTTCTCCCCTGGCGCCACCATGAGGTTGACATGCGACTTCTCCGTTCAAACATGTGGATGACCGCTGGAGCGTTCCCCGTAAAGGTGGGAACCGCCCCACTGGCCCGCTGACGTGCCCGGAGTGGTGCAGCCGTCCTCGTTAGTATAGTGGACAGTATCTCCGCCTGTCACGCGGAAGACCGGGGTTCGATTCCCCGACGGGGAGAGTTGACTTTTCTGCCAGCTGCCGATTGTTCACCGGGCCAGACAAAAGCAATACACCAGCAACACCATGCGTGCTCCTCCTCCTGTCCAACAGAGCGATACGGCCAGGACATGGGCCTGCCGCGTTCCCGTGCAGAAATGAGAAAATCGGCTGGGCAGAAAGCATGACTGGAAGCGGTTATGAGACATGACTATGACGGTGACTCCTTTATCCCTCGTGCCTCCGTTAACTCCATGCGGTTTTCTATGGTTTGACGCGGCGCTGCATACCGCCCAGTGTGCTGCTGGTCTGAATCTCCGTCGTTTGATTTTATTCATGACTCAGAGTGAGCATAAACAGAGGAGTGTTTCTGCCCGGTTTCGAACCGGGGACCTTTCGCGTGTTAGGCGAACGTGATAACCACTACACTACGGAAACTGTGAAAAGCTTGGCACCGCTCACGCCGGGTGGCTCAAAGCACTTGACCCCCCCCCCCCGACATGTCTTCAATTGCTTGAGCATATCCAAACATTTCAAATACAGGAGGTCGTCCTTGCTTTTGGGCAACGTCGAGGATGGTTTGAAAACAAACAAAAGCGACACAGAATAAGACATAAACAAGTTCTCCGCTGACATTGGAGCACCAAACTTTAAGTCTATGCGTCCTTCTCACTGCTAATATGAGACAGCACAGTTTGATTCAGTTACTCCGTGTGAACACAAAGAAGTGTTTCCGCCCGGTTTCGAACCGGGGACCTTTCGCGTGTGAGGCGAACGTGATAACCACTACACTACGGAAACTGTGAAAAAGGTGGGCGGCGGCCTCCGGGGCCAGTTAAAGCATTGGTGCACACTGACCTCCAGACGTGTCTTCCAATCGCTTGACCACATCCAGACATTTCAAATGCAGGACATCACTCGTGCGCGCAGCGTTAAGGATCGGTAAAAAGACAAAGGAAAGAAAAAGGTGATACAAAATCAGACGAGACAAGCACTCGTGCCGCGGCATTGGAGACATTTCAGTGAAGCGTCAATGGAGACTGTCCTCAGAGAAGCGACAGAATCAGTCGTTTCGGCAGTAGCAAAACCCAGATGTAAATGTCAAGGCCTCAACTCTACAACTTTCACTCCGTTTTCTGCCACGATAGCTGCAAGGCTGTACGGATGGCAGCGTGGGTCGGTACACCACTTTGGCCCAGACTTAAATATCTCGACGACTGTTGGATGGATTGCAAGGAAATTGCAGTCCAGACATTCATCCCTGGTCCCCAGAGGATGAATCCTACTGACTCTGGTGATCCTCTTCACTTTTCCCCCAGTGCCACCGTGAGGTCGACATTTGTGGCCCAGAGTGAAGTATCTGGACAACCGTTAGATGGATTGCCGTGAGAGTTGGGACAGAGCTTCACGGTCCCCACAGGATGCATTCTAAGCACTTTGGTCACCCTCTGACGTTTTCTCCAGCGCCAGCAGAAGCTGAGGATTTCACTTGTGATATATGTGAACACCTGCTTGATGGGTTGGCCCGAAATTTGGTACAGACATTCGTGGCTCCCGAGCGATGCATTCCGATGGCTTCGGCGATCCTTTGCCTTCTCCCCTGGCGCCACCATGAGGTTGACATGCGACTTCTCCGTTCAAACATGTGGATGACCGCTGGAGCGTTCCCCGTAAAGGTGGGAACCGCCCCACCGGCCCGCTGACGTGCCCGGAGTGGTGCAGCCGTCCTCGTTAGTATAGTGGACAGTATCTCCGCCTGTCACGCGGAAGACCGGGGTTCGATTCCCCGACGGGGAGAGTTGACTTTTCTGCCAGCTGCCGATTGTTCACCGGGCCAGACAAAAGCAATACACCAGCAACACCATGCGTGCTCCTCCTCCTGTCCAACAGAGCGATACGGCCAGGACATGGGCCTGCCGCGTTCCCGTGCAGAAATGAGAAAATCGGCTGGGCAGAAAGCATGACTGGAAGCGGTTATGAGACATGACTATGACGGTGACTCCTTTATCCCTCGTGCCTCCGTTAACTCCATGCGGTTTTCTATGGTTTGACGCGGCGCTGCATACCGCCCAGTGTGCTGCTGGTCTGAATCTCCGTCGTTTGATTTTATTCATGACTCAGAGTGAGCATAAACAGAGGAGTGTTTCCGCCCGGTTTCGAACCGGGGACCTTTCGCGTGTTAGGCGAACGTGATAACCACTACACTACGGAAACTGTGAAAAGCTTGGCACCGCTCACGCGGGTGGCTCAAAGCACTTGACCCCCCCCCCCCGACATGTCTTCAATTGCTTGAGCATATCCAAACATTTCAAATACAGGAGGTCGTCCTTGCTTTTGGGCAACGTCGAGGATGGTTTGAAAACAAACAAAAGCGACACAGAATAAGACATAAACAAGTTCTCCGCTGACATTGGAGCACCAAACTTTAAGTCTATGCGTCCTTCTCACTGCTAATATGAGACAGCACAGTTTGATTCAGTTACTCCGTGTGAACACAAAGAAGTGTTTCCGCCCGGTTTCGAACCGGGGACCTTTCGCGTGTGAGGCGAACGTGATAACCACTACACTACGGAAACTGTGAAAAAGGTGGGCGGCGGCCTCCGGGGCCAGTTAAAGCATTGGTGCACACTGACCTCCAGACGTGTCTTCCAATCGCTTGACCACATCCAGACATTTCAAATGCAGGACATCACTCGTGCGCGCAGCGTTAAGGATCGGTAAAAAGACAAAGGAAAGAAAAAGGTGATACAAAATCAGACGAGACAAGCACTCGTGCCGCGGCATTGGAGACATTTCAGTGAAGCGTCAATGGAGACTGTCCTCAGAGAAGCGACAGAATCAGTCGTTTCGGCAGTAGCAAAACCCAGATGTAAATGTCAAGGCCTCAACTCTACAACTTTCACTCCGTTTTCTGCCACGATAGCTGCAAGGCTGTACGGATGGCAGCGTGGGTCGGTACACCACTTTGGCCCAGACTTAAATATCTCGACGACTGTTGGATGGATTGCAAGGAAATTGCAGTCCAGACATTCATCCCTGGTCCCCAGAGGATGAATCCTACTGACTCTGGTGATCCTCTTCACTTTTCCCCCAGTGCCACCGTGAGGTCGACATTTGTGGCCCAGAGTGAAGTATCTGGACAACCGTTAGATGGATTGCCGTGAGAGTTGGGACAGAGCTTCACGGTCCCCACAGGATGCATTCTAAGCACTTTGGTCACCCTCTGACGTTTTCTCCAGCGCCAGCAGAAGCTGAGGATTTCACTTGTGATATATGTGAACACCTGCTTGATGGGTTGGCCCGAAATTTGGTACAGACATTCGTGGCTCCCGAGCGATGCATTCCGATGGCTTCGGCGATCCTTTGCCTTCTCCCCTGGCGCCACCATGAGGTTGACATGCGACTTCTCCGTTCAAACATGTGGATGACCGCTGGAGCGTTCCCCGTAAAGGTGGGAACCGCCCCACCGGCCCGCTGACGTGCCCGGAGTGGTGCAGCCGTCCTCGTTAGTATAGTGGACAGTATCTCCGCCTGTCACGCGGAAGACCGGGGTTCGATTCCCCGACGGGGAGAGTTGACTTTTCTGCCAGCTGCCGATTGTTCACCGGGCCAGACAAAAGCAATACACCAGCAACACCATGCGTGCTCCTCCTCCTGTCCAACAGAGCGATACGGCCAGGACATGGGCCTGCCGCGTTCCCGTGCAGAAATGAGAAAATCGGCTAGGCAGAAAGCATGACTGGAAGCGGTTATGAGACATGACTATGACGGTGACTCCTTTATCCCTCGTGCCTCCGTTAACTCCATGCGGTTTTCTATGGTTTGACGCGGCGCTGCATACCGCCCAGTGTGCTGCTGGTCTGAATCTCCGTCGTTTGATTTTATTCATGACTCAGAGTGAGCATAAACAGAGGAGTGTTTCCGCCCGGTTTCGAACCGGGGACCTTTCGCGTGTTAGGCGAACGTGATAACCACTACACTACGGAAACTGTGAAAAGCTTGGCACCGCTCACGCGGGTGGCTCAAAGCACTTGACCCCCCCCCCCCGACATGTCTTCAATTGCTTGAGCATATCCAAACATTTCAAATACAGGAGGTCGTCCTTGCTTTTGGGCAACGTCGAGGATGGTTTGAAAACAAACAAAAGCGACACAGAATAAGACATAAACAAGTTCTCCGCTGACATTGGAGCACCAAACTTTAAGTCTATGCGTCCTTCTCACTGCTGATATGAGACAGCACAGTTTGATTCAGTTACTCCGTGTGAACACAAAGAAGTGTTTCCGCCCGGTTTCGAACCGGGGACCTTTCGCGTGTGAGGCGAACGTGATAACCACTACACTACGGAAACTGTGAAAAAGGTGGGCGGCGGCCTCCGGGGCCAGTTAAAGCATTGGTGCACACTGACCTCCAGACGTGTCTTCCAATCGCTTGACCACATCCAGACATTTCAAATGCAGGACATCACTCGTGCGCGCAGCGTTAAGGATCGGTAAAAAGACAAAGGAAAGAAAAAGGTGATACAAAATCAGACGAGACAAGCACTCGTGCCGCGGCATTGGAGACATTTCAGTGAAGCGTCAATGGAGACTGTCCTCAGAGAAGCGACAGAATCAGTCGTTTCGGCAGTAGCAAAACCCAGATGTAAATGTCAAGGCCTCAACTCTACAACTTTCACTCCGTTTTCTGCCACGATAGCTGCATGGCTGTACGGATGGCAGCGTGGGTCGGTACACCACTTTGGCCCAGACTTAAATATCTCGACGACTGTTGGATGGATTGCAAGGAAATTGCAGTCCAGACATTCATCCCTGGTCCCCAGAGGATGAATCCTACTGACTCTGGTGATCCTCTTCACTTTTCCCCCAGTGCCACCGTGAGGTCGACATTTGTGGCCCAGAGTGAAGTATCTGGACAACCGTTAGATGGATTGCCGTGAGAGTTGGGACAGAGCTTCACGGTCCCCACAGGATGCATTCTAAGCACTTTGGTCACCCTCTGACGTTTTCTCCAGCGCCAGCAGAAGCTGAGGATTTCACTTGTGATATATGTGAACACCTGCTTGATGGGTTGGCCAGAGATTTGGTACAGACATTCGTGGCTCTGAGCGATGCATTCCGATGGCTTCGGCGATCCTTTGCCTTCTCCCCTGGCGCCACCATGAGGTTGACATGCGACTTCTCCGTTCAAACATGTGGATGACCGCTGGAGCGTTCCCCGTAAAGGTGGGAACCGCCCCACCGGCCCGCTGACGTGCCCGGAGTGGTGCAGCCGTCCTCGTTAGTATAGTGGACAGTATCTCCGCCTGTCACGCGGAAGACCGGGGTTCGATTCCCCGACGGGGAGAGTTGACTTTTCTGCCAGCTGCCGATTGTTCACCGGGCCAGACAAAAGCAATACACCAGCAACACCATGCGTGCTCCTCCTCCTATCCAACAGAGCGATACGGCCAGGACATGGGCCTGCCGCGTTCCCGTGCAGAAATGAGAAAATCGGCTGGGCAGAAAGCATGCCTGGAAGCGGTTATTAGACATGACTATGACGGTGACTCCTTTATCCCTCATGCCTCCGTTAACTCCATGCGGTTTTCTATGGTTTGACGCGGCGCTGCATACCGCCCAGTGTGCTGCTGGTCTGAATCTCCGTTGTTTGATTTTATTCATGACTCAGAGTGAGCATAAACAGAGGAGTGTTTCCGCCCGGTTTCGAACCGGGGACCTTTCGCGTGTTAGGCGAACGTGATAACCACTACACTACGGAAACTGTGAAAAGCTTGGCACCGTTCACGCGGGTGGCTCAAAGCACTTGACCCCCCCCGACATGTCTTCAATTGCTTGAGCATATCCAAACATTTCAAATACAGGAGGTCGTCCTTGCTTTTGGGCAACGTCGAGGATGGTTTGAAAACAAACAAAAGCGACACAGAATAAGACATAAACAAGTTCTCCGCTGACATTGGAGCACCAAACTTTAAGTCTATGCGTCCTTCTCACTGCTGATATGAGACAGCACAGTTTGATTCAGTTACTCCGTGTGAACACAAAGAAGTGTTTCCGCCCGGTTTCGAACCGGGGACCTTTCGCGTGTGAGGCGAACGTGATAACCACTACACTACGGAAACTGTGAAAAAGGTGGGCGGCGGCCTCCGGGGCCAGTTAAAGCATTGGTGCACACTGACCTCCAGACGTGTCTTCCAATCGCTTGACCACATCCAGACATTTCAAATGCAGGACATCACTCGTGCGCGCAGCGTTAAGGATCGGTAAAAAGACAAAGGAAAGAAAAAGGTGATACAAAATCAGACGAGACAAGCACTCGTGCCGCGGCATTGGAGACATTTGAGTGAAGCGTCAATGGAGACTGTCCTCAGAGAAGCGACAGAATCAGTCGTTTCGGCAGTAGCAAAACCCAGATGTAAATGTCAAGGCCTCAACTCTACAACTTTCACTCCGTTTTCTGCCACGATAGCTGCATGGCTGTACGGATGGCAGCGTGGGTCGGTACACCACTTTGGCCCAGACTTAAATATCTCGACGACTGTTGGATGGATTGCAAGGAAATTGCAGTCCAGACATTCATCCCTGGTCCCCAGAGGATGAATCCTACTGACTCTGGTGATCCTCTTCACTTTTCCCCCAGTGCCACCGTGAGGTCGACATTTGTGGCCCAGAGTGAAGTATCTGGACAACCGTTAGATGGATTGCCGTGAGAGTTGGGACAGAGCTTCACGGTCCCCACAGGATGCATTCTAAGCACTTTGGTCACCCTCTGACGTTTTCTCCAGCGCCAGCAGAAGCTGAGGATTTCACTTGTGATATATGTGAACACCTGCTTGATGGGTTGGCCAGAGATTTGGTACAGACATTCGTGGCTCTGAGCGATGCATTCCGATGGCTTCGGCGATCCTTTGCCTTCTCCCCTGGCGCCACCATGAGGTTGACATGCGACTTCTCCGTTCAAACATGTGGATGACCGCTGGAGCGTTCCCCGTAAAGGTGGGAACCGCCCCACCGGCCCGCTGACGTGCCCGGAGTGGTGCAGCCGTCCTCGTTAGTATAGTGGACAGTATCTCCGCCTGTCACGCGGAAGACCGGGGTTCGATTCCCCGACGGGGAGAGTTGACTTTTCTGCCAGCTGCCGATTGTTCACCGGGCCAGACAAAAGCAATACACCAGCAACACCATGCGTGCTCCTCCTCCTATCCAACAGAGCGATACGGCCAGGACATGGGCCTGCCGCGTTCCCGTGCAGAAATGAGAAAATCGGCTGGGCAGAAAGCATGCCTGGAAGCGGTTATTAGACATGACTATGACGGTGACTCCTTTATCCCTCATGCCTCCGTTAACTCCATGCGGTTTTCTATGGTTTGACGCGGCGCTGCATACCGCCCAGTGTGCTGCTGGTCTGAATCTCCGTCGTTTGATTTTATTCATGACTCAGAGTGAGCATAAACAGAGGAGTGTTTCCGCCCGGTTTCGAACCGGGGACCTTTCGCGTGTTAGGCGAACGTGATAACCACTACACTACGGAAACTGTGAAAAGCTTGGCACCGTTCACGCGGGTGGCTCAAAGCACTTGACCCCCCCCGACATGTCTTCAATTGCTTGAGCATATCCAAACATTTCAAATACAGGAGGTCGTCCTTGCTTTTGGGCAACGTCGAGGATGGTTTGAAAACAAACAAAAGCGACACAGAATAAGACATAAACAAGTTCTCCGCTGACATTGGAGCACCAAACTTTAAGTCTATGCGTCCTTCTCACTGCTGATATGAGACAGCACAGTTTGATTCAGTTACTCCGTGTGAACACAAAGAAGTGTTTCCGCCCGGTTTCGAACCGGGGACCTTTCGCGTGTGAGGCGAACGTGATAACCACTACACTACGGAAACTGTGAAAAAGGTGGGCGGCGGCCTCCGGGGCCAGTTAAAGCATTGGTGCACACTGACCTCCAGACGTGTCTTCCAATCGCTTGACCACATCCAGACATTTCAAATGCAGGACATCACTCGTGCGCGCAGCGTTAAGGATCAGTAAAAAGACAAAGGAAAGAAAAAGGTGATACAAAATCAGACGAGACAAGCACTCGTGCCGCGGCATTGGAGACATTTCAGTGAAGCGTCAATGGAGACTGTCCTCAGAGAAGCGACAGAATCAGTCGTTTCGGCAGTAGCAAAACCCAGATGTAAATGTCAAGGCCTCAACTCTACAACTTTCACTCCGTTTTCTGCCACGATAGCTGCATGGCTGTACGGATGGCAGCGTGGGTCGGTACACCACTTTGGCCCAGACTTAAATATCTCGACGACTGTTGGATGGATTGCAAGGAAATTGCAGTCCAGACATTCATCCCTGGTCCCCAGAGGATGAATCCTACTGACTCTGGTGATCCTCTTCACTTTTCCCCCAGTGCCACCGTGAGGTCGACATTTGTGGCCCAGAGTGAAGTATCTGGACAACCGTTAGATGGATTGCCGTGAGAGTTGGGACAGAGCTTCACGGTCCCCACAGGATGCATTCTAAGCACTTTGGTCACCCTCTGACGTTTTCTCCAGCGCCAGCAGAAGCTGAGGATTTCACTTGTGATATATGTGAACACCTGCTTGATGGGTTGGCCCGAAATTTGGTACAGACATTCGTGGCTCCCGAGCGATGCATTCCGATGGCTTCGGCGATCCTTTGCCTTCTCCCCTGGCGCCACCATGAGGTTGACATGCGACTTCTCCGTTCAAACATGTGGATGACCGCTGGAGCGTTCCCCGTAAAGGTGGGAACCGCCCCACCGGCCCGCTGACGTGCCCGGAGTGGTGCAGCCGTCCTCGTTAGTATAGTGGACAGTATCTCCGCCTGTCACGCGGAAGACCGGGGTTCGATTCCCCGACGGGGAGAGTTGACTTTTCTGCCAGCTGCCGATTGTTCACCGGGCCAGACAAAAGCAATACACCAGCAACACCATGCGTGCTCCTCCTCCTATCCAACAGAGCGATACGGCCAGGACATGGGCCTGCCGCGTTCCCGTGCAGAAATGAGAAAATCGGCTGGGCAGAAAGCATGCCTGGAAGCGGTTATTAGACATGACTATGACGGTGACTCCTTTATCCCTCATGCCTCCGTTAACTCCATGCGGTTTTCTATGGTTTGACGCGGCGCTGCATACCGCCCAGTGTGCTGCTGGTCTGAATCTCCGTTGTTTGATTTTATTCATGACTCAGAGTGAGCATAAACAGAGGAGTGTTTCCGCCCGGTTTCGAACCGGGGACCTTTCACGTGTTAGGCGAACGTGATAACCACTACACTACGGAAACTGTGAAAAGCTTGGCACCGTTCACGCGGGTGGCTCAAAGCACTTGACCCCCCCCGACATGTCTTCAATTGCTTGAGCATATCCAAACATTTCAAATACAGGAGGTCGTCCTTGCTTTTGGGCAACGTCGAGGATGGTTTGAAAACAAACAAAAGCGACACAGAATAAGACATAAACAAGTTCTCCGCTGACATTGGAGCACCAAACTTTAAGTCTATGCGTCCTTCTCACTGCTGATATGAGACAGCACAGTTTGATTCAGTTACTCCGTGTGAACACAAAGAAGTGTTTCCGCCCGGTTTCGAACCGGGGACCTTTCGCGTGTGAGGCGAACGTGATAACCACTACACTACGGAAACTGTGAAAAAGGTGGGCGGCGGCCTCCGGGGCCAGTTAAAGCATTGGTGCACACTGACCTCCAGACGTGTCTTCCAATCGCTTGACCACATCCAGACATTTCAAATGCAGGACATCACTCGTGCGCGCAGCGTTAAGGATCGGTAAAAAGACAAAGGAAAGAAAAAGGTGATACAAAATCAGACGAGACAAGCACTCGTGCCGCGGCATTGGAGACATTTGAGTGAAGCGTCAATGGAGACTGTCCTCAGAGAAGCGACAGAATCAGTCGTTTCGGCAGTAGCAAAACCCAGATGTAAATGTCAAGGCCTCAACTCTACAACTTTCACTCCGTTTTCTGCCACGATAGCTGCATGGCTGTACGGATGGCAGCGTGGGTCGGTACACCACTTTGGCCCAGACTTAAATATCTCGACGACTGTTGGATGGATTGCAAGGAAATTGCAGTCCAGACATTCATCCCTGGTCCCCAGAGGATGAATCCTACTGACTCTGGTGATCCTCTTCACTTTTCCCCCAGTGCCACCGTGAGGTCGACATTTGTGGCCCAGAGTGAAGTATCTGGACAACCGTTAGATGGATTGCCGTGAGAGTTGGGACAGAGCTTCACGGTCCCCACAGGATGCATTCTAAGCACTTTGGTCACCCTCTGACGTTTTCTCCAGCGCCAGCAGAAGCTGAGGATTTCACTTGTGATATATGTGAACACCTGCTTGATGGGTTGGCCAGAGATTTGGTACAGACATTCGTGGCTCTGAGCGATGCATTCCGATGGCTTCGGCGATCCTTTGCCTTCTCCCCTGGCGCCACCATGAGGTTGACATGCGACTTCTCCGTTCAAACATGTGGATGACCGCTGGAGCGTTCCCCGTAAAGGTGGGAACCGCCCCACCGGCCCGCTGACGTGCCCGGAGTGGTGCAGCCGTCCTCGTTAGTATAGTGGACAGTATCTCCGCCTGTCACGCGGAAGACCGGGGTTCGATTCCCCGACGGGGAGAGTTGACTTTTCTGCCAGCTGCCGATTGTTCACCGGGCCAGACAAAAGCAATACACCAGCAACACCATGCGTGCTCCTCCTCCTATCCAACAGAGCGATACGGCCAGGACATGGGCCTGCCGCGTTCCCGTGCAGAAATGAGAAAATCGGCTGGGCAGAAAGCATGCCTGGAAGCGGTTATTAGACATGACTATGACGGTGACTCCTTTATCCCTCATGCCTCCGTTAACTCCATGCGGTTTTCTATGGTTTGACGCGGCGCTGCATACCGCCCAGTGTGCTGCTGGTCTGAATCTCCGTTGTTTGATTTTATTCATGACTCAGAGTGAGCATAAACAGAGGAGTGTTTCCGCCCGGTTTCGAACCGGGGACCTTTCGCGTGTTAGGCGAACGTGATAACCACTACACTACGGAAACTGTGAAAAGCTTGGCACCGTTCACGCGGGTGGCTCAAAGCACTTGACCCCCCCCGACATGTCTTCAATTGCTTGAGCATATCCAAACATTTCAAATACAGGAGGTCGTCCTTGCTTTTGGGCAACGTCGAGGATGGTTTGAAAACAAACAAAAGCGACACAGAATAAGACATAAACAAGTTCTCCGCTGACATTGGAGCACCAAACTTTAAGTCTATGCGTCCTTCTCACTGCTGATATGAGACAGCACAGTTTGATTCAGTTACTCCGTGTGAACACAAAGAAGTGTTTCCGCCCGGTTTCGAACCGGGGACCTTTCGCGTGTGAGGCGAACGTGATAACCACTACACTACGGAAACTGTGAAAAAGGTGGGCGGCGGCCTCCGGGGCCAGTTAAAGCATTGGTGCACACTGACCTCCAGACGTGTCTTCCAATCGCTTGACCACATCCAGACATTTCAAATGCAGGACATCACTCGTGCGCGCAGCGTTAAGGATCAGTAAAAAGACAAAGGAAAGAAAAAGGTGATACAAAATCAGACGAGACAAGCACTCGTGCCGCGGCATTGGAGACATTTGAGTGAAGCGTCAATGGAGACTGTCCTCAGAGAAGCGACAGAATCAGTCGTTTCGGCAGTAGCAAAACCCAGATGTAAATGTCAAGGCCTCAACTCTACAACTTTCACTCCGTTTTCTGCCACGATAGCTGCATGGCTGTACGGATGGCAGCGTGGGTCGGTACACCACTTTGGCCCAGACTTAAATATCTCGACGACTGTTGGATGGATTGCAAGGAAATTGCAGTCCAGACATTCATCCCTGGTCCCCAGAGGATGAATCCTACTGACTCTGGTGATCCTCTTCACTTTTCCCCCAGTGCCACCGTGAGGTCGACATTTGTGGCCCAGAGTGAAGTATCTGGACAACCGTTAGATGGATTGCCGTGAGAGTTGGGACAGAGCTTCACGGTCCCCACAGGATGCATTCTAAGCACTTTGGTCACCCTCTGACGTTTTCTCCAGCGCCAGCAGAAGCTGAGGATTTCACTTGTGATATATGTGAACACCTGCTTGATGGGTTGGCCCGAAATTTGGTACAGACATTCGTGGCTCCCGAGCGATGCATTCCGATGGCTTCGGCGATCCTTTGCCTTCTCCTCTGGCGCCACCATGAGGTTGACATGAGACTTCTCCGTTCAAACATGTGGATGACCGCTGGAGCGTTCCCCGTAAAGGTGGGAACCGCCCCACCGGCCCGCTGACGTGCCCGGAGTGGTGCAGCCGTCCTCGTTAGTATAGTGGACAGTATCTCCGCCTGTCACGCGGAAGACCGGGGTTCGATTCCCCGACGGGGAGAGTTGACTTTTCTGCCAGCTGCCGATTGTTCACCGGGCCAGACAAAAGCAATACACCAGCAACACCATGCGTGCTCCTCCTCCTATCCAACAGAGCGATACGGCCAGGACATGGGCCTGCCGCGTTCCCGTGCAGAAATGAGAAAATCGGCTGGGCAGAAAGCATGCCTGGAAGCGGTTATTAGACATGACTATGACGGTGACTCCTTTATCCCTCATGCCTCCGTTAACTCCATGCGGTTTTCTATGGTTTGACGCGGCGCTGCATACCGCCCAGTGTGCTGCTGGTCTGAATCTCCGTCGTTTGATTTTATTCATGACTCAGAGTGAGCATAAACAGAGGAGTGTTTCCGCCCGGTTTCGAACCGGGGACCTTTCGCGTGTTAGGCGAACGTGATAACCACTACACTACGGAAACTGTGAAAAGCTTGGCACCGTTCACGCGGGTGGCTCAAAGCACTTGACCCCCCCCCGACATGTCTTCAATTGCTTGAGCATATCCAAACATTTCAAATACAGGAGGTCGTCCTTGCTTTTGGGCAACGTCGAGGATGGTTTGAAAACAAACAAAAGCGACACAGAATAAGACATAAACAAGTTCTCCGCTGACATTGGAGCACCAAACTTTAAGTCTATGCGTCCTTCTCACTGCTAATATGAGACAGCACAGTTTGATTCAGTTACTCCGTGTGAACACAAAGAAGTGTTTCCGCCCGGTTTCGAACCGGGGACCTTTCGCGTGTGACGCGAACGTGATAACCACTACACTACGGAAACTGTGAAAAAGGTGGGCGGCGGCCTCTGGGGCCAGTTAAAGCATTGGTGCACACTGACCTCCAGACGTGTCTTCCAATCGCTTGACCACATCCAGACATTTCAAATGCAGGACATCACTCGTGCGCGCAGTGTTAAGGATCGGTAAAAAGACAAAGGAAAGAAAAAGGTGATACAAAATCAGACGAGACAAGCACTCGTGCCGCGGCATTGGAGACATTTGAGTGAAGCGTCAATGGAGACTGTCCTCAGAGAAGCGACAGAATCAGTCGTTTCGGCAGTAGCAAAACCCAGATGTAAATGTCAAGGCCTCAACTCTACAACTTTCACTCCGTTTTCTGCCACGATAGCTGCATGGCTGTACGGATGGCAGCGTGGGTCGGTACACCACTTTGGCCCAGACTTAAATATCTCGACGACTGTTGGATGGGTTGCAAGGAAATTGCAGTCCAGACATTCATCCCTGGTCCCCAGAGGATGAATCCTACTGACTCTGGTGATCCTCTTCACTTTTCCCCCAGTGCCACCGTGAGGTCGACATTTGTGGCCCAGAGTGAAGTATCTGGACAACCGTTAGATGGATTGCCATGAGAGTTGGGACAGAGCTTCACGGTCCCCACAGGATGCATTCTAAGCACTTTGGTCACCCTCTGACGTTTTCTCCAGCGCCAGCAGAAGCTGAGGATTTCACTTGTGATATATGTGAACACCTGCTTGATGGGTTGGCCAGAGATTTGGTACAGACATTCGTGGCTCCCGAGCGATGCATTCCGATGGCTTCGGCGATCCTTTGCCTTCTCCCCTGGCGCCACCATGAGGTTGACATGCGACTTCTCCGTTCAAACATGTGGATGACCGCTGGAGCGTTCCCCGTAAAGGTGGGAACCGCCCCACCGGCCCGCTGACGTGCCCGGAGTGGTGCAGCCGTCCTCGTTAGTATAGTGGACAGTATCTCCGCCTGTCACGCGGAAGACCGGGGTTCGATTCCCCGACGGGGAGAGTTGACTTTTCTGCCAGCTTCCGATTGTTCACCGGGCCAGACAAAAGCAATACACCAGCAACACCATGCGTGCTCCTCCTCCTATCCAACAGAGCGATACGGCCAGGACATGGGCCTGCCGCGTTCCCGTGCAGAAATGAGAAAATCGGCTGGGCAGAAAGCATGCCTGGAAGCGTTTATTAGACATGACTATGACGGTGACTCCTTTATCCCTCGTGCCTCCGTTAACTCCATGCGGTTTTCTATGGTTTGACGCGGCGCTGCATACCGCCCGGTGTGCTGCTGGTCTGAATCTCCGTCGTTTGATTTTATTCATGACTCAGAGTGAGCATAAACAGAGGAGTGTTTCCGCCCGGTTTCGAACCGGGGACCTTTCGCGTGTTAGGCGAACGTGATAACCACTACACTACGGAAACTGTGAAAAGCTTGGCACCGTTCACGCGGGTGGCTCAAAGCACTTGACCCCCCCCCGACATGTCTTCAATTGCTTGAGCATATCCAAACATTTCAAATACAGGAGGTCGTCCTTGCTTTTGGGCAACGTCGAGGATGGTTTGAAAACAAACAAAAGCGACACAGAATAAGACATAAACAAGTTCTCCGCTGACATTGGAGCACCAAACTTTAAGTCTATGCGTCCTTCTCACTGCTAATATGAGACAGCACAGTTTGATTCAGTTACTCCGTGTGAACACAAAGAAGTGTTTCCGCCCGGTTTCGAACCGGGGACCTTTCGCGTGTGAGGCGAACGTGATAACCACTACACTACGGAAACTGTGAAAAAGGTGGGCGGCGGCCTCCGGGGCCAGTTAAAGCATTGGTGCACACTGACCTCCAGATGTGTCTTCCAATCGCTTGACCACATCCAGACATTTCAAATGCAGGACATCACTCGTGCGCGCAGCGTTAAGGATCGGTAAAAAGACAAAGGAAAGAAAAAGGTGATACAAAATCAGACGAGACAAGCACTCGTGCCGCGGCATTGGAGACATTTGAGTGAAGCGTCAATGGAGACTGTCCTCAGAGAAGCGACAGAATCAGTCGTTTCGGCAGTAGCAAAACCCAGATGTAAATGTCAAGGCCTCAACTCTACAACTTTCACTCCGTTTTCTGCCACGATAGCTGCATGGCTGTACGGATGGCAGCGTGGGTCGGTACACCACTTTGGCCCAGACTTAAATATCTCGACGACTGTTGGATGGATTGCAAGGAAATTGCAGTCCAGACATTCATCCCTGGTCCCCAGAGGATGAATCCTACTGACTCTGGTGATCCTCTTCACTTTTCCCCCAGTGCCACCGTGAGGTCGACATTCGTGGCCCAGAGTGAAGTATCTGGACAACCGTTAGATGGATTGCCGTGAGAGTTGGGACAGAGCTTCACGGTCCCCACAGGATGCATTCTAAGCACTTTGGTCACCCTCTGACGTTTTCTCCAGCGCCAGCAGAAGCTGAGGATTTCACTTGTGATATATGTGAACACCTGCTTGATGGGTTGGCCCGAAATTTGGTACAGACATTCGTGGCTCCCGAGCGATGCATTCCGATGGCTTCGGCGATCCTTTGCCTTCTCCCCTGGCGCCACCATGAGGTTGACATGCGACTTCTCCGTTCAAACATGTGGATGACCGCTGGAGCGTTCCCCGTAAAGGTGGGAACCGCCCCACCGGCCCGCTGACGTGCCCAGAGTGGTGCAGCCGTCCTCGTTAGTATAGTGGACAGTATCTCCGCCTGTCACGCGGAAGACCGGGGTTCGATTCCCCGACGGGGAGAGTTGACTTTTCTGCCAGCTGCCGATTGTTCACCGGGCCAGACAAAAGCAATACACCAGCAACACCATGCGTGCTCCTCCTCCTGTCCAACAGAGCGATACGGCCAGGACATGGGCCTGCCGCGTTCCCGTGCAGAAATGAGAAAATCGGCTGGGCAGAAAGCATGCCTGGAAGCGTTTATTAGACATGACTATGACGGTGACTCCTTTATTCCTCGTGCCTCCGTTAACTCCATGCGGTTTTCTATGGTTTGACGCGGCGCTGCATACCGCCCGGTGTGCTGCTGGTCTGAATCTCCGTCGTTTGATTTTATTCATGACTCAGAGTGAGCATAAACAGAGGAGTGTTTCCGCCCGGTTTCGAACCGGGGACCTTTCGCGTGTTAGGCGAACGTGATAACCACTACACTACGGAAACTGTGAAAAGCTTGGCACCGCTCACGCGGGTGGCTCAAAGCACTTGACCCCCCCCCCCCCCCCGACATGTCTTCAATTGCTTGAGCATATCCAAACATTTCAAATACAGGAGGTCGTCCTTGCTTTTGGGCAACGTCGAGGATGGTTTGAAAACAAACAAAAGCGACACAGAATAAGACATAAACAAGTTCTCCGCTGACATTGGAGCACCAAACTTTAAGTCTATGCGTCCTTCTCACTGCTAATATGAGACAGCACAGTTTGATTCAGTTACTCCGTGTGAACACAAAGAAGTGTTTCCGCCCGGTTTCGAACCGGGGACCTTTCGCGTGTGAGGCGAACGTGATAACCACTACACTACGGAAACTGTGAAAAAGGTGGGCGGCGGCCTCCGGGGCCAGTTAAAGCATTGGTGCACACTGACCTCCAGACGTGTCTTCCAATCGCTTGACCACATCCAGACATTTCAAATGCAGGACATCACTCGTGCGCGCAGCGTTAAGGATCGGTAAAAAGACAAAGGAAAGAAAAAGGTGATACAAAATCAGACGAGACAAGCACTCGTGCCGCGGCATTGGAGACATTTGAGTGAAGCGTCAATGGAGACTGTCCTCAGAGAAGCGACAGAATCAGTCGTTTCGGCAGTAGCAAAACCCAGATGTAAATGTCAAGGCCTCAACTCTACAACTTTCACTCCGTTTTCTGCCACGATAGCTGCATGGCTGTACGGATGGCAGCGTGGGTCGGTACACCACTTTGGCCCAGACTTAAATATCTCGACGACTGTTGGATGGATTGCAAGGAAATTGCAGTCCAGACATTCATCCCTGGTCCCCAGAGGATGAATCCTACTGACTCTGGTGATCCTCTTCACTTTTCCCCCAGTGCCACCGTGAGGTCGACATTCGTGGCCCAGAGTGAAGTATCTGGACAACCGTTAGATGGATTGCCGTGAGAGTTGGGACAGAGCTTCACGGTCCCCACAGGATGCATTCTAAGCACTTTGGTCACCCTCTGACGTTTTCTCCAGCGCCAGCAGAAGCTGAGGATTTCACTTGTGATATATGTGAACACCTGCTTGATGGGTTGGCCAGAGATTTGGTACAGACATTCGTGGCTCCCGAGCGATGCATTCCGATGGCTTCGGCGATCCTTTGCCTTCTCCCCTGGCGCCACCATGAGGTTGACATGCGACTTCTCCGTTCAAACATGTGGATGACCGCTGGAGCGTTCCCCGTAAAGGTGGGAACCGCCCCACCGGCCCACTGACGTGCCCAGAGTGGTGCAGCCGTCCTCGTTAGTATAGTGGACAGTATCTCCGCCTGTCACGCGGAAGACCGGGGTTCGATTCCCCGACGGGGAGAGTTGACTTTTCTGCCAGCTGCCGATTGTTCACCGGGCCAGACAAAAGCAATACACCAGCAACACCATGCGTGCTCCTCCTCCTGTCCAACAGAGCGATACGGCCAGGACATGGGCCTGCCGCGTTCCCGTGCAGAAATGAGAAAATCGGCTGGGCAGAAAGCATGCCTGGAAGCGGTTATTAGACATGACTATGACGGTGACTCCTTTATCCCTCGTGCCTCCGTTAACTCCATGCGGTTTTCTATGGTTTGACGCGGCGCTGCATACCGCCCGGTGTGCTGCTGGTCTGAATCTCCGTCGTTTGATTTTATTCATGACTCAGAGTGAGCATAAACAGAGGAGTGTTTCCGCCCGGTTTCGAACCGGGGACCTTTCGCGTGTTAGGCGAACGTTATAACCACTACACTACGGAAACTGTGAAAAGCTTGGCACCGCTCACGCGGGTGGCTCAAAGCACTTGACCCCCCCCCCCCCCCGACATGTCTTCAATTGCTTGAGCATATCCAAACATTTCAAATACAGGAGGTCGTCCTTGCTTTTGGGCAACGTCGAGGATGGTTTGAAAACAAACAAAAGCGACACAGAATAAGACATAAACAAGTTCTCCGCTGACATTGGAGCACCAAACTTTAAGTCTATGCGTCCTTCTCACTGCTAATATGAGACAGCACAGTTTGATTCAGTTACTCCGTGTGAACACAAAGAAGTGTTTCCGCCCGGTTTCGAACCGGGTACCTTTCGCGTGTGAGGCGAACGTGATAACCAATACACTACGGAAACTGTGAAAAAGGTGGGCGGCGGCCTCCGGGGCCAGTTAAAGCATTGGTGCACACTGACCTCCAGACGTGTCTTCCAATCGCTTGACCACATCCAGACATTTCAAATGCAGGACATCACTTGTGCGCGCAGCGTTAAGGATCGGTAAAAAGACAAAGGAAAGAAAAAGGTGATACAAAATCAGACGAGACAAGCACTCGTGCCGCGGCATTGGAGACATTTCAGTGAAGCGTCAATGGAGACTGTCCTCAGAGAAGCGACAGTAAATGTCAAGGCCTCAACTCTACAACTTTCACTCCGTTTTCTGCCACGATAGCTGCATGGCTGTACGGATGGCAGCGTGGGTCGGTACACCACTTTGGCCCAGACTTAAATATCTCGACGACTGTTGGATGGATTGCAAGGAAATTGCAGTCCAGACATTCATCCCTGGTCCCCAGAGGATGAATCCTACTGACTCTGGTGATCCTCTTCACTTTTCCCCCAGTGCCACCGTGAGGTCGACATTTGTGGCCCAGAGTGAAGTATCTGGACAACCGTTAGATGGATTGCCGTGAGAGTTGGGACAGAGCTTCACGGTCCCCACAGGATGCATTCTAAGCACTTTTGTCACCCTCTGACGTTTTCTCCAGCGCCAGCAGAAGCTGAGGATTTCACTTGTGATATATGTGAACACCTGCTTGATGGGTTGGCCCGAAATTTGGTACAGACATTCGTGGCTCCCGAGCGATGCATTCCGATGGCTTCGGCGATCCTTTGCCTTCTCCCCTGGCGCCACCATGAGGTTGACATGCGACTTCTCCGTTCAAACATGTGGATGACCGCTGGAGCGTTCCCCGTAAAGGTGGGAACCGCCCCACCGGCCCGCTGACGTGCCCAGAGTGGTGCAGCCGTCCTCGTTAGTATAGTGGACAGTATCTCCGCCTGTCACGCGGAAGACCGGGGTTCGATTCCCCGACGGGGAGAGTTGACTTTTCTGCCAGCTGCCGATTGTTCACCGGGCCAGACAAAAGCAATACACCAGCAACACCATGCGTGCTCCTCCTCCTGTCCAACAGAGCGATACGGCCAGGACATGGGCCTGCCGCGTTCCCGTGCAGAAATGAGAAAATCGGCTGGGCAGAAAGCATGCCTGGAAGCGGTTATTAGACATGACTATGACGGTGACTCCTTTATCCCTCGTGCCTCCGTTAACTCCATGCGGTTTTCTATGGTTTGACGCGGCGCTGCATACCGCCCAGTGTGCTGCTGGTCTGAATCTCCGTCGTTTGATTTTATTCATGACTCAGAGTGAGCATAAACAGAGGAGTGTTTCCGCCCGGTTTCGAACCGGGGACCTTTCGCGTGTTAGGCGAACGTGATAACCACTACACTACGGAAACTGTGAAAAGCTTGGCACCGCTCACGCGGGTGGCTCAAAGCACTTGACCCCCCCCCCCCCCCCCTCGACATGTCTTCAATTGCTTGAGCATATCCAAACATTTCAAATACAGGAGGTCGTCCTTGCTTTTGGGCAACGTCGAGGATGGTTTGAAAACAAACAAAAGCGACACAGAATAAGACATAAACAAGTTCTCCGCTGACATTGGAGCACCAAACTTTAAGTCTATGCGTCCTTCTCACTGCTAATATGAGACAGCACAGTTTGATTCAGTTACTCCGTGTGAACACAAAGAAGTGTTTCCGCCCGGTTTCGAACCGGGGACCTTTCGCGTGTGAGGCGAACGTGATAACCACTACACTACGGAAACTGTGAAAAAGGTGGGCGGCGGCCTCCGGGGCCAGTTAAAGCATTGGTGCACACTGACCTCCAGACGTGTCTTCCAATCGCTTGACCACATCCAGACATTTCAAATGCAGGACATCACTCGTGCGCGCAGCGTTAAGGATCGGTAAAAAGACAAAGGAAAGAAAAAGGTGATACAAAATCAGACGAGACAAGCACTCGTGCCGCGGCATTGGAGACATTTCAGTGAAGCGTCAATGGAGACTGTCCTCAGAGAAGCGACAGTAAATGTCAAGGCCTCAACTCTACAACTTTCACTCCGTTTTCTGCCACGATAGCTGCATGGCTGTACGGATGGCAGCGTGGGTCGGTACACCACTTTGGCCCAGACTTAAATATCTCGACGACTGTTGGATGGATTGCAAGGAAATTGCAGTCCAGACATTCATCCCTGGTCCCCAGAGGAAGAATCCTACTGACTCTGGTGATCCTCTTCACTTTTCCCCCAGTGCCACCGTGAGGTCGACATTTGTGGCCCAGAGTGAAGTATCTGGACAACCGTTAGATGGATTGCCGTGAGAGTTGGGACAGAGCTTCACGGTCCCCACAGGATGCATTCTAAGCACTTTGGTCACCCTCTGACGTTTTCTCCAGCGCCAGCAGAAGCTGAGGATTTCACTTGTGATATATGTGAACACCTGCTTGATGGGTTGGCCAGAGATTTGGTACAGACATTCGTGGCTTCCGAGCGATGCATTCCGATGGCTTCGGCGATCCTTTGCCTTCTCCCCTGGCGCCACCATGAGGTTGACATGCGACTTCTCCGTTCAAACATGTGGATGACCGCTGGAGCGTTCCCCGTAAAGGTGGGAACCGCCCCACCGGCCCGCTGACGTGCCCAGAGTGGTGCAGCCGTCCTCGTTAGTATAGTGGACAGTATCTCCGCCTGTCACGCGGAAGACCGGGGTTCGATTCCCCGACGGGGAGAGTTGACTTTTCTGCCAGCTGCCGATTGTTCACCGGGCCAGACAAAAGCAATACACCAGCAACACCATGCGTGCTCCTCCTCCTGTCCAACAGAGCGATACGGCCAGGACATGGGCCTGCCGCGTTCCCGTGCAGAAATGAGAAAATCGGCTGGGCAGAAAGCATGCCTGGAAGCGGTTATTAGACATGACTATGACGGTGACTCCTTTATCCCTCATGCCTCCGTTAACTCCATGCGGTTTTCTATGGTTTGACGCGGCGCTGCATACCGCCCAGTGTGCTGCTGGTCTGAATCTCCGTCGTTTGATTTTATTCATGACTCAGAGTGAGCATAAACAGAGGAGTGTTTCCGCCCGGTTTCGAACCGGGGACCTTTCGCGTGTTAGGCGAACGTGATAACCACTACACTACGGAAACTGTGAAAAGCTTGGCACCGCTCAAGCGGGTGGCTCAAAGCACTTGACCCCCCCCCCCCCCCCCCCCCGACATGTCTTCAATTGCTTGAGCATATCCAAACATTTCAAATACAGGAGGTCGTCCTTGCTTTTGGGCAACGTCGAGGATGGTTTGAAAACAAACAAAAGCGACACAGAATAAGACATAAACAAGTTCTCCGCTGACATTGGAGCACCAAACTTTAAGTCTATGCGTCCTTCTCACTGCTAATATGAGACAGCACAGTTTGATTCAGTTACTCCGTGTGAACACAAAGAAGTGTTTCCGCCCGGTTTCGAACCGGGTACCTTTCGCGTGTGAGGCGAACGTGATAACCACTACACTACGGAAACTGTGAAAAAGGTGGGCGGCGGCCTCCGGGGCCAGTTAAAGCATTGGTGCACACTGACCTCCAGACGTGTCTTCCAATCGCTTGACCACATCCAGACATTTCAAATGCAGGACATCACTTGTGCGCGCAGCGTTAAGGATCGGTAAAAAGACAAAGGAAAGAAAAAGGTGATACAAAATCAGACGAGACAAGCACTCGTGCCGCGGCATTGGAGACATTTCAGTGAAGCGTCAATGGAGACTGTCCTCAGAGAAGCGACAGTAAATGTCAAGGCCTCAACTCTACAACTTTCACTCCGTTTTCTGCCACGATAGCTGCATGGCTGTACGGATGGCAGCGTGGGTCGGTACACCACTTTGGCCCAGACTTAAATATCTCGACGACTGTTGGATGGATTGCAAGGAAATTGCAGTCCAGACATTCATCCCTGGTCCCCAGAGGATGAATCCTACTGACTCTGGTGATCCTCTTCACTTTTCCCCCAGTGCCACCGTGAGGTCGACATTTGTGGCCCAGAGTGAAGTATCTGGACAACCGTTAGATGGATTGCCGTGAGAGTTGGGACAGAGCTTCACGGTCCCCACAGGATGCATTCTAAGCACTTTGGTCACCCTCTGACGTTTTCTCCAGCGCCAGCAGAAGCTGAGGATTTCACTTGTGATATATGTGAACACCTGCTTGATGGGTTGGCCCGAAATTTGGTACAGACATTCGTGGCTCCCGAGCGATGCATTCCGATGGCTTCGGCGATCCTTTGCCTTCTCCCCTGGCGCCACCATGAGGTTGACATGCGACTTCTCCGTTCAAACATGTGGATGACCGCTGGAGCGTTCCCCGTAAAGGTGGGAACCGCCCCACCGGCCCGCTGACGTGCCAAGAGTGGTGCAGCCGTCCTCGTTAGTATAGTGGACAGTATCTCCGCCTGTCACGCGGAAGACCGGGGTTCGATTCCCCGACGGTGAGAGTTGACTTTTCTGCCAGCTGCCGATTGTTCACCGGGCCAGACAAAAGCAATACACCAGCAACACCATGCGTGCTCCTCCTCCTGTCCAACAGAGCGATACGGCCAGGACATGGGCCTGCCGCGTTCCCGTGCAGAAATGAGAAAATCGGCTGGGCAGAAAGCATGCCTGGAAGCGGTTATTAGACATGACTATGACGGTGACTCCTTTATTCCTCGTGCCTCCGTTAACTCCATGCGGTTTTCTATGGTTTGACGCGGCGCTGCATACCGCCCAGTGTGCTGCTGGTCTGAATCTCCGTCGTTTGATTTTATTCATGACTCAGAGTGAGCATAAACAGAGGAGTGTTTCCGCCCGGTTTCGAACTGGGGACCTTTCGCGTGTTAGGCGAACGTGATAACCACCACACTATGGAAACTGTGAAAAGCTTGGCACCGCTCACGCGGGTGGCTCAAAGCACTTGACCCCCCCCCCCCGACATGTCTTCAATTGCTTGAGCATATCCAAACATTTCAAATACAGGAGGTCGTCCTTGCTTTTGGGCAACGTCGAGGATGGTTTGAAAACAAACAAAAGCGACACAGAATAAGACATAAACAAGTTCTCCGCTGACATTGGAGCCCCAAACTTTAAGTCTATGCGTCCTTCTCACTGCTAATATGAGACAGCACAGTTTGATTCAGTTACTCCGTGTGAACACAAAGAAGTGTTTCCGCCCGGTTTCGAACCGGGGACCTTTCGCGTGTGAGGCGAACGTGATAACCACTACGCTACGGAAACTGTGAAAAGCTTGGCTCCGTTTACGCGGGTGGCTCAAAGCACTTGACCCCCCCGACATGTCTTCAATTGCTTGGGCATATCCAAACATTTCAAATACAGGAGGTCGTCCTTGCTTTTGGGCAACGTCGAGGATGGTTTGAAAACAAACAAAAGCGATACAAAATAAGACATAACCAAGTTCTCCGGTGACATTGGAGCACCAAACCTTAAATTTATGCGTCCTTCTCACTGCTAATATGAGAAAGCACAGTTTGATTCAGTTATTCCGAGTGAACACAAAGAAGTGTTTCCGCCCAGTTTCGAATCGGGGACTTTTTGTGTGGGAGCTGGGAATAGTTAAGCTTAACTCCCTTTACTTTTCCCATTCATTCTCTATTGCAGTTCTTAACAATACGAATGTAATACTCGGTTTGGCCACTAAATGATAACGGGGTGGCGCTGTTTCGAATTCCTTCTAGAGAAACAGGAAGTATAGGAAATCAAGCATAAACTGTGAAAGGTAACGTTTTATTGTTGTATAACTCAAATTATAAATGAAAGTATATGTAATTTGTAATGCACAGTTGTTCTAGCGCATTTACTTTCGCCCACCCCTTTCCTTTTTTTTCATGAAACCTGTCATCTCTGTAGTCTGTAACTAGTTTACAGTAAGTTAACTGACGTCTAAGGTAATGTTAGCTAAAACGGTAATTTTTCCAGTTAGCTCAGCATACGTTATGTAATTTTCTGCAGTTGGTGATTTGTGTTAAATGTTGGCATAGATATAAACTATCAACTGAAAGTCAAGTAAATTAATTTGTAATTAATTTTCTTCTGTAATTTAACAGTGGTGCACCTCCACAGCAGGTAAATTACTGCAAGAGGAAATGTGAAATTGAAATAATCATTGCAATTAAGTCTTACTATTATCTAAACCTGAAACAAGTGTGATTCAGATGCTTTGGGTTAATGAATAGATTAATTGTAGTATCAATAAAATATTTTTTATAATACTAGTGAGTGACGGATTATGGACAAAACTAAATTATTGCCCATGTATGTCAAACCACATATATTTGTTTTAGTGTATACAGTAATGTGTTAATCAATCCACACATATTTGTTTTAAACAGACTGAGAGCATGAAGAAATTTAGTTTCTCTCCTGGTAGGATCACTGTGTCCTTCAGACGAGGCCCATCAGGCCATTTATGGCAGGACCCATCTGAGAAGGCAAGGAGGATCAAAGACAATTCCTCCTTGCAAGACAAGTCTGCAGCACTGAAGGAGGGGGTGGTGAGGGCTAATGCCTATAAGGTGGTCCTGGAGCGGGGGGGGGAACATCTCTGACAAGCTGGAGATGTTGGAGGAATACACCCTCCAGTTTGGAAAATACAAGGGCTCCTTGAAAATGATGTGGGCTACAGCTTGAACCTCATCAAGAAAGTTGAACAAGAGGAGGAGGCAGGCCATTTCAACCCTGTGTGACACAGCAAGGACAGCCTTTTGTCCTTCCTGCAGTACTGCAGGGGGCAACCTAATTATCCATCTCAGGCTAAGTTTTGCCAGTAATATTACTCATAATTCTTTACTAACCACAACTGAGTAATCAAATGTTTTTTCTGTCTTTTAAGCCTCCTCTGCACATCCCCCTACAGTAGCCTCCTCTGCATGTCCACCTGCAGCCTCCTCTGTACATCCTCCTGCAGCACCCCTCTCTGTGTGTCCACCTGCAGCCTCCTCCACACGTCCGCCCGTAGCAGCCTCCTCCACACATCTGCCTGCAACCTCCTCCATATGTCCGCCTGCAGCCTCCTCTACACCTTTACTTGCAGCCTCCTCTGTACCGCCACTTGCAGCCTCCTCTGCACCTGCCCAGCCTGCTTCTGCTTCTGGAACTGCTCTCCCCAACAGCGCATCTGGATGAAAACTGAGCTGGAGGCCTTGGGTCTATGGCCAGGGTCCCGACCAGTCCGGCATCCAATGAATATGGTGTCCTTGTGGCGTTATCCACCTCAGCCTGAACTCATTGACTCCATTTCTGAGCTGTCATCACCCAAGTACTTCCATCTCCATCCTTTCTTCATGTGGAAGCCTGAGCATGCCATCATGGAGCGACTCGGGAACAACTACATGCTGCCTTGTCTCTATGGCTGTCCTTCTCCCCAGGTTGTCTCTTCAGGTGTAGGAAGGCCTCGAGTGATTGTCGGCACCAGTGGCCAGTATTATATCTTTGCCTCCCGTCTCAACTGCAAGATGTGTAAACGGTACCGGTTTGCTGACAAGCTTCAGTGACTGGAAATGCTCTTGAAGAGATTTTCCAACATTCTCCCAGCCTTCCTCACCCGCAAGAAGGCCATATGCAAGATGGTGATGGATGAGCTAAGGAGAAAAGGCAAGTCTCCACATGACATGGCCAACCAGGTGAATGAGTTGCTCCACCTCAAATATGAGCGTGCAAACCTGGCCTACCTGCTTGCTGTGCAGAACATCAGGGACGCAGAGGTAGGGCTGTATGGACAGAAAACCATCACTGGTTTTCTACGCCATGAGGACTCCCCTGCACCATTTGGCAAGTATGAAGATACTGATGGCTGGTATGGGGTCTCTGTCTCTTCGGGCTATCTGACTGAGTGCCTCCTCTAGGAGTATCAACGGTAGGAGCCAGTCCTGAATTTGCTCCTACAAGGAACATTTGGGTAGGTCTTCAGATCAGATCACACTCGTCGACTGGCTAAGAAGATCACTTTATCATCTGGCACAATATCATCATATGCCATTATGAATGAAAATTGGATGATCCTGTCCTGGGTGATGCTTCAGTCAGAGTGTGACAAGTCCTTGGGGCCAATGTATGAGGGGCTGGCCCACTGCTACAACTCTGCTGGGGTAGAGAAGGCCAAGTACCAGTGGGTGGACAGGTATGAATCAAAACCTGAACATGTAGTCAGATTACATCTTTATTCAGTTTAGATTAAATCATTTCATACATAGAATGAATAGAAATCATCATTTATATCATTTTAAAGTGCTGCATTTACTGAGTATTTAAATCTGTAATGAAAATGTATATCAGCCAATTTCACATCACATTTTCAATACAATTTCTCTTTGCTTTTTTGCATAATTAGATACTGCTGTGCTCCATTCCGAGTCCTGGACCCTGAGCCTCATGAGCACCTTCAGTGGGATGCCTGGAAGATTACTGATGCCATCGTGGCTGAGGCCACCTCTGGAAAGTTGGCAAACATGTGTGCGTCACGCAGCAGGTTCAACCCGGACATCACTGTGAAGCTGGATTTGTTCCACTGCATGCATAGGTTTACAAGGGAGTGTGTGTCTGAACACTATCCACTCGACAGCACCCCCTGCAAGTTCCTGTCTGCAGCATTCAGTGTGGTGGATCAGGATGACCTGCAGAAGCTGAAGGAAGCCTACACCCTCTGTGGGATTGTGCCTGCTAATCCTACCAAGCAGCACATCAGGGAACATTGCAGGACCAAGGTGCCTCATCCAAAAGAGCTGGTAGAGAGTGGAGGATGTTCTACACCAGCGATTCTCAACTGGTGGGTCGCGGACACGTTCTGGGCGGGTCACGGACAGCTTGTAAAGAATAAATAAATTTAAAAAAAAATGAAAAATAATTAATGCTCATCTAATTTTGTACTCGTCTCTTATCTTGAAATATCTGGCTGATATTTTTGAGCACCTCAACACGATAAACGTGTCTATGCAGGGGAAAGGACACAACATTTTTGAACAGTCAGACAAAATTGTTGTGTTCAAGAAAAAGATCACACTGTGGGTGAATCATTTATCCAAAGACAGACTGGACATGTTTCCAAATGCTTGCCAGGAAGCACAGCAGCTGGACACCACGGCCAAAAATGACTTGGAAAAAAACGATCAAGGTGCGTCTCAATTAACTTCAATCTCAGTTTGACGACTACTTCCCAGAGAGACACGGAGATAACGTTAATGTCTGGATACGCGACCCTTTCAACGTCAACATGGAAAGCATCATGTTGCCAAGCAATGAAGAACATCAGCTGGTGGAGCTGTCATGTGACCAGACGCTGAAAAAGAAATTCGCCGACGTAAGCCTTTCCAACTTCTGGTGCAGCGATGTGTTGGCTGAGTATCCATCTGTCGCTACTCTTGCAGTCAAACGATCCTACCATTCAGCACGACCTATCTTTGTGAAAGTGGCTTTTCTACCTTAGTCCAGCTCAAGTCAAAGCAGAGAAACAGGTTGAACACTGAGCATGATCTGAGAATAACTCTGTCTACTGTCACCCCAGACTTTGAAACTCTGATCAAAAGTAAAGTACATGCCCAACTGTCTCACTGACCTCCACAAAAGACAGGTTAGGTGAAAGCATCTTGTTTTGTAGCCTTATTTATTTTATGCAGTTTTGATATTTAAATTTATTGTAGTAACTTTTATACATGCAGTTGGCATGGTCCTCCTCAGTTTCTTACTAATGTACTCTGAATGCAGAGATATGCAGAGAAGTGAAATATCTAATTTTGTGACCTTATTTATTTTGTGTAGTTTTGATATTTAATTGTATTGCAGTAACTTTTATACATGTAGTTGTCATGTTCCTGCTCAGTTTCTTAAAAAAAAGCTCTTAAATTCACTTTGCATGCATATGTATGTTTAAATGTGTTTTTGAAGGTTATTTTTCAAAAATAAATTTGTTTGGTTTGTATTCTATAAAAGTGGGTTGCGACTTAATGACCGTGGGAAAATGTGGGTCCCGGGCTGAGACCAGTTGAGAACCCCTGTTCTACACCACTTCCACCTGACCAAGGACCCCAACAGTGTCTTGCTGTTCAAGCCCTCAATGCTGAAGGAGTGGAGGATCCAGTGTGTCCACATACTGAGAGGCTGCCTCAGTGACCCAGAGAGTGAGGACAGGATCCATTACAGATTCGGTGGCACCCTGCAGCTTAACCACGTGCAAGGGCAGGGAGCCACTGTGCCAATCTGGATCCCTGTCAGGGGCACTTCTCAGCAGGAGGGCTTCCACTTTCACCAGGCCCGCTGGGTGACAGGCAACCAGGTGTCCACCAATCTGTTCCAGGCTCAGGGCATGACAGGAGTGGTGAGGTGGAACTTCCAGTGGCTTCTGGACTTGAAGCAGCCTGACATGGTGCTGCCGAAGGTGTTTGACCCTGTTTTAATTGCAGACCTAAACAGGGCATCTGAGAGGGTGATGGGGGCTGTCAAATACCCAGCGCTCCACCTCTCTGGCAGTGACACGGGGGCGAGGTTTGGACTGCAGTACCTAGAACCAGGCTGTGGTCCAGTTCCACTGGACTGGGACAAACACAGGTCCCTAAAAAAATCTCTCCTCCTCCTCCTCCTCCTCCCTCTGTTGCTGTAAAAACAGAGAAGCCCTGTGTCCAGCTGCGGTCTATCCCTCCTGTGGTGTTTCACTTCCCCCCTTTCCGCCATGCATCAGATGTCAGAAAGGGAGACATTTCACAGGTAATCTTTATTCAACTTGATTTTTACACATATTGTCTAATAGTGTTGTCCAGCTGTTTGCCAGCTAATCACTAATTGTAATTTGGCCTGTTATTGCAGTCAAACATACTTCTACAAATAAATGTTTGTTTGTAGTTGACATCTCTATCATGCTTAATATAGAGCTTATTACTCATTCACCTCCATACCTCCTTTTTCATTGTCTGTTTCTCGCCTGTTTACTTTCTCTCAATAAGATCTCCAAAAGACACCACCACTGCCGCTGGCTGCTTCTCCCAGGGCTGCTTGCACTGGTCCAGTCAAGACAGGAGGGCTGGTCTTTGTGTACTGGACCACAACAGATGGCCAGCACCAATGAGAGCAGCCATCGATGAACTGCTGGCCAGACACAGAGCAGCAAAGGACCTCCTGGGGCAGGTTGAAACTGACTATGCAGCCCTGATGCAGAGCTGCCGTGGGGACAAACAAAGCAGCACATCTCACGTTACATGAAGTACTTGGCAAAACAGACCAATGCCAGCACTTCACTTAACACCAGCCCTGAGAATATCTTGGGGAGCCAGGAGCTGTGGCAGCGTTTGACTGCAGGGAGTCAAACAGTCAGTGTCTCTGTCACCACTTTGCCCCCAGCTCTGGTGAATCCACCAGCTCCAGCCACACCATCAGCTGAGAGCTGCCTCCAGGAGTCCCCTCTGACCTAGGCTGCAGTGGAGAAGATGGTGAGGGAGATCCTGGAGAAGCAGCAAGGAACTGTGCAGCAGCAACAGCAATCGCAGCAGCATCAACAGCAGCAGCATCAACAGCAGCAGCTCCCCTATTTGGTTATCATATTGTTAAATATGATGTTATTGTTAGATATATTTTCAAATACTGTTTTATTGATTTTATTTTATTATATATGATTATACTATATTATTCTTTATTCTGTCATTTTATGGAAACACACACACAGGCTTATCAGTATTTTAGGTCTGCCTGTCATGCCATGTTCTTCACCATTATTAAAATAATGTGTTGTTGTACCTAAATGTGCCTAATTTACTGTTTTCTACTTCTGCTATCTACTTTCTACTTTCCTAATGTTAAGGCCTACATTTATGATCAGTTTTCCTACTGAGGATCACTACAACATTTTCAACACAGGCTGTTTGGCTACATCTGTAAAAATGTATTTACAAACTTTCATTTTAATCTCCACTGGTAAATCCTGATATACCCGGAACGCTTTTCCCCTCCAGATCAGCTGTCTTTTTCTTTGCCTCGACTCCAGAGATCTTTTCTCTGTCACTCCACCTCAGCATATGCATGAGATAGAGGCACAGTGGCTCTGGTTGTGCCAGGTGAGGATATAGACTGTGGTTATCTGTAAGGTCCAGGATATAGCTCAGTATGTCACCCATCATCTTGTGTGAGTTACCTGTCTCCAGTCCTCCTTCCAGAACCATGAAAACTAAATTGTTTCTCCTAATATGCATCTCCAGGTCGGTTAAATTTTTTTTTTAAATGTTTACCTTTGGTCGAGCCTTTCAAGACTTTACTGTCAGCAGCATTCTGATTTTCTAAGTCTCTGATTCTTTTTTCTGCATTGGTATACTCTGTTCAGGATGGCCCCTGTCTCTTTTTTTCAAGTCTTTCATTGAGTTGCCAAATTCATCAAATCTTAGTTCAAACAAATCTTTGAGGTCAACCACCTCAGACAGAAGTTTCTGTGCCCAGCCAGGTATCTCCTCATTCGTCATTGTCTATTTGATTGCCACATGTCGCTTAGTATCTTACTTCGTCTTAGTTCTAGTTTCTCATCATAACCAGCACTAGACATCCAGGCAACATAAATTGTTATTATGAGGCAGAATCTCAAGTTTTAAGGTCAGAATAGTGTGAGAGAAGTTAGCACTAACTCAGTCATGTGACCAGTCAGTTGATCTTATATTTAGATGTCAGTAGTAAGGTATTGTTAGCTAAGGTATTGTCAGACATGTAATTTTATGAAGCAACTTTATTACTGTAAGTGAATGACTCCCAAAAGTGAATTAAGATATCAGATCCTTTGTAAAAGAAGAACCAAAGTGTGAGTAACAGTTGAGATTAAGATTAAGAATTAATTAATTGAGATTAAATTAAGAATGTTCTCTAATCAATACAAACACTAATCTTCTGTGACATTATTAGGAGAAATATTAATATAAACCCACCCCTCCCATTTTCCATAAGTGGATCAGGGGCAGAGTCATTGTTGTATATGGATCATTATGTTGTGGGCATTATTTATAAGCTAAATTAGTTACACAGCTTGTCCACAGCTTGTCCAACAGACAGCCGAGCTGCAAGCTCTCAGGTGAGCTCTGGTGTCACAGAGACACACAGACAGGTGAGCTGCAGCCTCTCAGGTGAGCTCTGGTGTCACAGAGGCACTCAGACAGGGGAGCTGCAGGCTCTCAGGTGAGCTGTGATATAGTGAAAGATCGAGCCATAAGTTCAGGAGTTGTATGAAAAATAATACAAGCCTCCTGAGCTGTGTTGCCCAAATCTTCAAACTGAAAGGACAGAGCTACAGAATCTCAGGTGCAGTTTAAAAAAGAAGTCAAACATCAGCAAATTCTAAGTGAAAATTATGACTCAAAGCATACACCAGCACTCTACTATAAATACCAGTACTATAAATACTCATACTCATACTATATACTCACATACAGGGTGCTATTTGGCTGGGCTTGCTAAAGTGTAAACGTCCTCAAATCCAATGAAAAGCAGGATAGCTGCTAACGTTACCCTAAACTCTGATATCTTCCTGGTTTCCAGACAATGGGGAAAATACTACACAGATGAAGGAGCCGTCCTTTCAATGTAACCAGTAGCCCCACAACTGTTAGCTGTTTAGGTAATGATATGCTCTTTGGCCTCAGAAGCAATGCTCAGTCACTACTGTAGGTAGTAAGCTAGTTAGTTAGCTGGACATGCAAATGATTGCAGCTTATTTTAGAGCAGACAAGCATAATGTTTATGCCATTCCTCACAATTTTGCTCTTGTGGTTTTGGGCCTGGAAAGGCTAAAAAGACACTAGCCTCCAAATTCTTACTACAATCCCATGCCAATGCTTCATCAGTCATGTCACGTCTTGTTACCACTGATAAGTCATTATTGACCATCAAAGGGAAGGGTTTAGCTAATGGTTGATTCAGGTCCCTTCTGCTCTTATCTACATTCAGTGTTGTTCTCTTTGAACTGTGCAGACAATCTTTCCCTAACTTTCACCAAGCAGTTTTTAGCTGCCTAAACTAAATGAGATTTTAATCACCGAGGTGGTGGATCAGAAAGTTCATTTGAAAATTCAAGTCTCTTCTACAAGTTAATCATAGAATGATGGGATGGGAACATGGAATATGATCAAATCTAAACTGGGTCACATAGGGAAGGTTCACCGTCCCTTAAAGGTTAAAACTTTCAGGAATGATACTCTGGACACAATCAAATCAGTGATGTCACAACAGCTAGTTTATCCTTGACAGCTGATGGAAAACACCTGTGACCTGATCTGGTGTAGATATATATTTTATTAGTAATTAAAAACAATGCTGAACACTGGGCCGTCTTGACCTTCTCCTTTAATTTTACCCTGTAAAAATATATTATTGTATGTATTTACCGGATATATTCACTATACAGTATGTACCATTTATAGCCAACACATTAAAAAATGATCTGTGAGAAAGTATTATAGTATTATAGGTCTAAAGATCTAAAGCTGGAGGTACTGGGCAACAATGTGGCTAATTTTTGTTGGTTACTATATATTTCCAACAAGTCTCATTTGGGACTGAACTTGATTGTCGATTACTTAGGTCTTGTTAAGTTTATGTGTTAAATACATGAACTTGATCTTGATCCAAATGTATACTTGATCCAAAGATAGTTAATCATACTGGAGAAACCACACTTTCACTCAAGGGCAAGATTCCCTACCTAAAGAGAGACAACAGATTTATGCCATGGTCTCACTGAAATAAATCAGGGTTTTTTATGCAGTGCTGATGTCAATCTGAACCCAGGCTTCTATTGTACATAGACATTGACATCTTATATAGATGTACACTTTGACATTTTCTGACTTTCTCTGATTAGTTCTTATTAATTACTGGTGATGAAAATTCTTTGCATTTCTCTCTTTTTTCATTGTCAACTGGTCAGTAAAGGATGATGCTGCTTTGATGTGACTAGATGGCATCATTTTAGTTATGTGCTTTCATAACTATAACATAGACTATCAAAGTCCATTCACGTGGAAATTTTTGACTTGAGTTTAGATATTCCCTGGAAAGATGGCTCAGATTTCTTGTTTGTTCTTTGTTCCTTGTTTAATTGGACTCTGTGTTTTCCAAAGGGTGTATTGTGTTATTGTTAAGGTCATTAAATTGCCTTGATCATGTTTTGCTCTATTAGTTTTGTTATTGCTAGAAAACAATGAGGACCCAGGTTGAAGAGGTGAGATGATGCAGGCAGGAGGTGTGTGTGTGTGTGTGTGTGTGTGTGTGTGTGTGTGTGTGTAGGACAAAGGTAGCTGAGGGACCAACAACCACACCATACATTCACACCTCTAATTGAAGGCTGTTGCATCACAGAATCTAACTGGAGACAAATTCATGAAGACACAAGTCTGCATTTGGATTAATGTACATTAAACTTTTGATTTAAAAAAAAGTAGTGAGATTGCTTTGTTTTTTACATCATGATATTGCTTCTGATACCAGTGTGAAGCAAAACAAACATTACAGTGATAAAAGTAAATAAGAGAAGCAAAGTGTGAAGCCATAAGATCCAAATACAGATCCAGTTAAATAATCAACAATAGAGTTAAAAGAAGTTGCTGGAGATGGAAATTATGAATTACTTTGCTGATTTGAGTCATTTTGATCTATTCACAGATTTGCAGTCACTGGCTATGTAGGTTCACACACATATTAGTAAGCAATTGTATTGCTGTTCATAATCCTGTGACACTACAATACTACTTCTGACTGTCTTCAGTTCAGTATTAAGTTTCTCTTGCCTTTGCAGCTTTTCAATAAGCTGTTAAACAGGAAGTAACATATTGTATTTCACTGTTGAGCTGGCAAAGGAGTTTTCAGTAACCACCGACTGGAGTTCCAGTGCAAAAAATGACACAGTGCAATCAATACAATACAATCAGTGACACTGATGATTCAGTTTAGGTATTTCAGCTTGAGGATTCTTTGTAAAGAGATTAGTGCCAGTACTGAACAGCTCAGGATACTTTAACCCTTTTAACCCTCAATGGGGTTGGGGTTAAAAATAGTTAGGTTATTCAGAAATGCCATTTGAATGTGAGTGGTATCATATATGCTCAAGGAGATTTTTTACCTAAAGACAAACAAACAATGTAAATGTTGTAATTTTCTGTGTGTTTTTTTTTACCGCCACACCTCTACAAGTGTTTAAAACAGATTAGTGGCTACCTTTGCAGATGGCTGGGTCTGCTGCACAACCTAAGCAATGCAGTGCAGCACAGCATATTGCTAAAACGCCGGCTGGTTTCAAGCTCACAGGGTCTTCATCA
Source organism: Thunnus thynnus (assembly GCF_963924715.1). Classification (NCBI taxonomy): domain Eukaryota; kingdom Metazoa; phylum Chordata; class Actinopteri; order Scombriformes; family Scombridae; genus Thunnus; species Thunnus thynnus. The sequence continues at coordinate 25,403,575 of NC_089534.1, forward strand.
GGGTGGAAACAGTGAACAGATTGCTTACACCTGGTACTCTAAATAGACAATACACTGGAAATAAACAATATCTAGAGCAGGGGTTCTCAAACATATTAATCAAAGGTCCGCATCTGACTTTAATTCAGCAATCTGTGATTTAGAAGCTGAGAGCAAATTCTCTGGTGTGACATTAATGCGTGCACTCAGCAGCAACAACACACAACAAGCAGTTAACATCGCCATGACAACAATGTCAACAATAGGGAAATAAGCCACATTAAAACCACATTTACCTGGGGCCAGTATTCCTATGAATGATTTCCTGCTGCACTGTATATTCAATGTCACTAACAATTTGTTGATCAATGGAAAATTTATTTCAAAATAGAAAATGTTACACTTCATAATGTATTGTATTCATAACACAAGGTATGGGCTGCCATTTGGACTTGCCATTCGGTCCGGATGCTGAGATCTGGACTTTGAGAATCCTTGATCTAGAGAGAGAGAGAGTCTTCCCAAGAAAAATGACACAATACGTCGTAATCTCATTTGCCAAAGAATGACATATAGTTCCATTTGAGTGACAGCTGCCATCTAGTGGCTGCAGTAATTATAACCTGGAGAGGAGCAGTGGCGCATTTCAGATGATTTATATAAAAGTTGACAATTATCTTTATGTGGAGGAGGTGGGGTGGTGGGAGGCTATAAACCAAAATTGTACTGACACAGTAGACTGCTGTTCTTTTCCCAGTTCCAACTGTGAGTGTCTCATTTCCAATAGGCTCTGGTGGAGATTTTCTCCAATACTTGCTGAGCTGGCGTCTGTTGTGTATCAGCTGCTTGATGTACTTCTCCCTCCATTCTGACTCCTTTTAAGAGCTGTGGTTTGCATGATTAGCTTCTTCAAACCTTCCTCTGCCCTCGTCGTATACGATGTCAGCAAACCCGTTGAGCTTGTTTCCAACTCTTCCTCACAGGGAATGCTCTGAAATTCTGCACAAGTTTTCATCAAGTGTCTGCCATTCCACTAGGTTGCTCACCTTTGGCCACTGATCTTACTGTGCCTTCTGGCTTGGGTGCAGAGGCTGCTCATGTTCACAGAGGATTGACTGCATCCCGGGCATTTTTCCTCTGCTGGTCTCCTCCCAGCAACATTAGGTCCAGTGGTTCTCTACCTGGCTTTGGGTCCCTTTCGTCTGACCTGCTGGAGCAGTGCAAGGTTGCTGGTCAGGCTTTCTTCCACATGTATTTCTCCCCTGATGGATGTACAAGCCTCTGAGATATTTGGTCCGTCCTGGTAGGCCCATCTTTCACCCTGCTTCTCAGAGGGCTTTCAGGTTGTTTTCTCTTAGTAGTATTTTAAAATTAATTCATGATTCTCATGCAGGAAGCCAATGCAAAGATCTGTGAGCTGGACTGATTTGATCCACTTTGTTGGTCTTAGTGAGACTCGCTGTAGTTGTCTGATTGACTTTTTGGAGAGACGTGTAAAAGCACCATTACAGTGGTTGAGCCTACTTAAGATAAAATGCATGTTTAGATTTTCTAAATCCTACTGAGAGATAAGTCTTGATATACTCTTATTATACTCTTACGTGTGATTGTCTCAATGTGGATGTTAAAATTTAGGTCCGAGTCCATGACTATATGTACCAAGATGATTGAAGGTGAAAACTGACTGTTAATCGTTCATCTTTGGCTCCAAACACAATTATTTATGTGTTATCTTTGTTTAACGGTTATTACGTAGTGATTAAATTGCAGTTGTCAATATTGTAAGGTTAATCTGTGTCATCCTCATAATTATGGTAAGATGTTTTATTGTTCTCAATAATCTGAGCTAGTGGGAGCATGTAGATGTTGAACAAAAGAGGCTCAAGAATGGAGCCTTTGGGAACTTCATGTCATTTTTGTGCGCTCAGATGATATACTTACCAATTGACATAAAGTAGTCCCCCTCCTTAAAAAGTTTACAATGATAAATAAGACACAGAGGCTGTGATGTTTTGTCCTTGTGATGCTAAGGCTGCTGTGTGTCAGGGTGCAACATCGTCAGCCTGGCTGATGGGTGTTGCAAGTTGTGCCAAAATGGTCTATTAGCACTTTAACTCCAGATCTGCTTGGGTAGAGACCATCTGCCTAGAAAAGTAGATGATCCTTTTATATTCTACAATGGACATGCACACATACAAAATGCACTGCCAGTTGTAATACTATGGTCAAAAGTAAAGGTTTAAAAATTTAGCTGTGAGTGATTTCATGGATAATTGCTTGCTACTTAATGCTAAACTTAGACAAGACTCAGCTGCACCTCAACACATGAAAAGATGGTTCCTTCATTGATCTAACCATTCCTGAAATATAATAAGAGAAATTAAGGATATGATGAATATAATATTCTATTAATGGCAGAAAATTCAGCATGGGAATGGAATATCACTATCATTCTGAGATTATATTGCAACTATGGCTTGTTTGTGTTCATTGGGTTCATCTCTCACAACATCAGGACAATTCCAACCATAACTTTCATAACACAGGCCTAGGGCTAATGCAGGCACCACCTACTTACCTAATAACACTCCTGCTATTCCCTGGGTTTGAAATCAAAGTTTGGTAAAATGAGGATATGGATTTGTATTGAGGCATCCCAAGAAAACTGCACGCACACACCTACGTGCACAGACACATGCACACGCGTGCGCGCACACACACACACACACACATGCATACACACAGTGCATAATTATCTTTGCTCTTCTGCGTCTCATGCCATCAGGATGTGGTTTCCCATCCCTGATTTGACAATTATGCTAATAAGGAAGAGGTTGATAAGTATTAAGGTTCGGTACAGTGGCACATGCATGGACAATCTTGAGGGGTTAATAGGTATGACATTGTTTCTGACTGAAATATTATTTTAGATGCAATTTTCTTTATATTGCTATTAATATGAATTTTACTGAATTGTAGGAACTCAAAAACATGGAACCAGAAGTCAATGTCAACAGGACTGACGTGACTGACATACATCCCTGCTATGAAATAGATCATTTCAAGTACATACTGGCAAATACCCCTTCCTTTATATGTATATTATTATATATCTTCCTTGTATTATTGTCTGTTGTCACAATATGTGGAAACCTTCTTGTAATAATCTCTATCATTTACTTCAAACAGCTCCACACTCCTACTAACTACCTCATCCTGTCTCTAGCTGTGGCTGACCTGCTTGTTGGGATTATAGTCTTTCCTTTCAGCATGGCATTCTCTCTTAGCTCATGTCTGTATCACGAGGATTTATTTTGCAAAATTCGAGGCAGTTTTGACATATCACTGAGCACATGTTCTATTCTGAACTTATGTTGTATTTCTATAGACAGATATTATGCAGTGTGTCAGCCTCTGACTTACAGGACTAAAATAAATCATCATGTTGTTGTGATCATGATCTTGGTGAGCTGGGGCATCTCTGTTCTGATTGGAATTGCTGTCATAATTGCTGGATTAAACAGTGAAAAATGTGAGGAAAGGTGTTTAATTGATGTTCTCATGGCAAACACCATCGGACCTATTTTATCTTTTTACCTCCCAGTGATCATAATGCTCTGTATCTACTTGAAGATTTTTATTGTTGCACAGAGACAGGCACGCAGCATCCAGAGCACAAAGTCTGGACCCAAAGTCAGTAAGATGGAGAGAAAGGCCACCAAAAGTCTGTCCATTGTGATGGGAATTTTTTTGATGTGTTGGCTTCCTTTCTTTATTTTTATCACCTTTCTGCCTTTTAGTAATGATTCAGTACCAGTGCCTGTGATAGAAACACTTAACTGGCTAACACTGTCTAATTCAATGCTCAATCCATTTATTTATGCTTTCTTTTACAGCTGGTTCAGATCAGCTTTCAGGATGATAATTTCTGGAAGAATATTCCAAGGTGATTTTGCTAACTCAAAATTGCTTTGACCTACTGTTTGGTGTGCAGAAATAGACTATGGAATTGTCAGTAATGTGACAGTATATATTGACACAATAAAAGTGAATGTATTTACACTGCAATTGTATAGTGGACTCTAAGCATCACACCATAAAACCTCTCTATTAATATTTTGGAAAACAAATTTAAGAATCCAACTCCTAAAGGCTGGCATTTGTTTTTGTCATTGGCCTGTGGTTTTGTGTTGTGTAACACTAGCTGAGACTCAGACGCAGATGCATTATGGGGAGATGGTAGTATATGTAATAATGCAAATGGCTGAAGTGAGAAACCTTAAGCTTTTTCTCATTAAAATATTGGAATATCATTTATGTTATAAATGTCTGTGTACTGCCATGCAGTCTTGTTGCTCTGAGTAGGAGCTTTTTGCCTTAATAATAATATGTGAACAGGATAATATGTGATAATATGTGAACAGGATTGGGGTTCAAAAACATTTACTCAAATCTGAATCCATTATTGAATCTACTTATTGAATGTGATTCCTTTTATTATTTTTATTTTTATTATAACCTTTGTTTAAACAGGGAGGGCCGTTGAGAGCAAGCTCACTTTTACAAGGACGTCCTGATTACAGTACATATAAAAGCACACAAAAGTTACAGCATACATCAATAACAACAAATCTTAAATAAGAACAATAGAAACAATAAAATTACATATAAAACAATAAAAGCAAACAAAAATTACAGTATAAACAGATTACAACAACAACAAACAGGCCAAAGACATCAACATAAGGGACAACATCAATTAAAAAACACATGCATTCACACTGCTCTATGTCCATCAAAAGAAATTTAAAATGATTAAAAGGGATTAGCTTGTCTAATTTTACAAACTTCTGCAGATTGTTCCACTTGTGTGGAGCATAGCATTTAAAAGCCAGTTTCCCAATCTCAGTATTAACATGATAATTTTCGAGGACCAAATAGTTTTGGGACATAGTGCAGTGTGACATTGATCTATAGTTAAAAAGACATGTGAGATATCCAGGAAGTTTGCCAAGAAGTGGTTTGTAAATAAATAGAATGCAGTGCTGTTCTTTACTTATTGCCAACAACTGCCACCAAAATTTCTCATATAGTATACAATGATGCATTTTTAAAGCCTTCCCCAGTTATGAACCTAAGGGTGAAATGATCGACTGCATCAAGAGGTTTAAGGGTAGAGGCAGGAGAGAGCATATAAATTACATTTCCATAGTACATGACGGCTTAAAAGGTTTACTGAACAATTTGCTTTCTGCCCTACCCCAGTTTTATCGTGTTTATGCTCATAGCATACTATGCTTATTTTTTGTCTGCAAAACCAGAACATATACATTACTTTTGGATACAATCACAAATAGTGTGTTTTCTTAACATTTAACATTAACTTAACATTTCTAAGTTGTTGGGAGATTTAATTTTTACCAAATGAAATAGCAGGCTGAGTGGACTGGGTAGTGCAATGAGTGATATTGGTAACTGCACCATTGTGCACATCACCTATACTTCTGTAGCTACTACATATAATTTCAGTACCTCCCTCCTGACAATATAAACAGCAACAATTAAATCAATATTCATGGACCTTAAATATTCCCTGCCAATTCACCTTGTAAGCTGCTCTTGCACCCTACTCTCTTGGTCACCCTCTCTGTTTGCAGGAGGTTAGGGGGGTCTTGGAGTAGTGGTAACTGGTACTGGGGTGGTACTGGGAGACCCATTTGCAAGATATCTACTTATTAACTCCAAAAGATTCCTTGTTGTGGACCCCACTTGCTGTGCCAAGTCCTTTCACCTTGAGCAAGTTATGTTTAACGTTAGTTATGTTTACAGAGCTAACAGACCTAGACTAGTTTGAGACAACTGGGGAACCCTGGCCAAATTCAACTTAAACGCTAAAGTTATACTGAAAATGAAATTATGGCCTGGTGTAATTGGACTAGTTGGGCTAGCAATGATAAACAGCTGTGACACCATTATTGCCCACCTGAGGCTGGTGCCCCATGCACATTGAAATCATGATAGAGACAGAAAGTCATTTTCTCTCAATGACAAACATAGTCTTGTCAAAGCTTATAACAATTAAAAGGGGGGAAAGAAATATAAGGAAAGGATCACAACTCTTTTTGTCTGTTCTGCCGCTGGGGAACAGAAGGAACTTGTCATTGGCAAAAGTCAGGAACCCCGCTGCTTCAAAAATATACGCACACTGCCTTTGAAACAGCTCTACTGTATTTTGAAACAGTCAATAAAATTCAGTAAATAGCTAAACTGTCCATTTAATTACTTTATATTCATGTTGGCAAATATACAAATGTCAATTAGATGGTATTCTGCATGCAAAATAAAGAAATCGGCTATAATATTTATCCGCCATGATATTTGACAGACGTGATCACTATAAGCAGTTTCCACTGTATTTATATCCTTCTTATTCTTATAACTTCTTATTTTTTAACTTTCATTGACGCTTGTAAATGGACATTCTGCGAAAGAGAAAATGTGTCAAAGAGTACGTGATAATGTTGATAATGGTAAGTTGGTTCTCTTAAGTTGCCTACACCATAATTTTAAACATACATCTTATCTAGCCTACTGATGATATAGCCACAGTCACTGATCTGAATGCTCATTTATTAACAAATTAAGTTAAACCCGTGAATAGGGACAAGTACTACTCTTCACTTTCATCCAGATTCATCAATCCAGATGGAACCTTCAAGTGCTAAAATCGCTCTTCCAACCTTAAGGACCATCTACCTCCAGATGGAAATTTAATAAGTCACCAATTTTGTGCCAAGCCATCTCTCTCACGTTGTTAATTGGCAGTATTGCCCTTTTCAGTGAAGACTGCTTTATATTCTTCATATAGTTCCATCAGCAGTGTTTGTTCTGCTGCTGAGAAGAACACTGCTTTATTTTTCACTTCTTTTTCCAACATAGTATCAGCTTTTCGATAATCGACTGGTCTGGGCTGCTTATGTCCTCCATGCACACGCACCCTGCATGGTGTGGTGTTGACTAAGCTGTGTTAGTGAACGGCTTGAGCCTCAAGTGGAAGTTGAAGTTAATTCTAGCCAGGCCATTTCAAGTTAGTGCAGCTTTCTTTAGCTGTGTGACGGGGCGCCCGTGAACGCTCCATCATGCCCTAACCGGCGTGCGTTTCTCTCTCTCTTGGCTGGAGAGAAAGCGCCGGTGCCGGGAGCGCACAGCGCGCAGCGCTCCCACTGTTCCTGCGGAGCCATGCTTCAGTTAAAACTGTTCCTTGCAGGCCCGCACTTGTGTCCTGCGGTCATGCACTCCCACAAACCTTTCCCCACTGTCCGAACTCTTTTCTTCACGCTAGGCGTTCGAGGGTGCACACTCGGCGCTGACGCAACACACACACATATACACTTACCTGCTGTTGCTGCCTCTGGTTGCCTCCGGGCATGGGCCAAACTGAGGCACTTCCTGGACACATCGTATATAGCGCTTGGTGGCGCGCTTAAGAGGGTCAGGTGACCATGGACTATACCATCGACATTGTATGAACTGATATTTTATGATTTATTTTGGTTTGGGGGTATTTGGCCATCGCTGTATGAAGGGCGATTAGTGCCATTTTTCTTTTATGCGAAGTATCATTGATTTTTGAATTTATGTTTGTTGTGTTGTCAAATTTGACTGTAGGATGCTATAATTTGGTAATTGGTTTGCCCGGGGGAGGGGCTAAGAATATATAAGGGGGAGCTCTGCTCATTTAGGTTGGTTGGGTTTTTGGTCGTGGCTAAGTAACAATGTGGGTGACAAACTGCCAGTGTGAAACCTGTCATGTAAATACTTTTTTTTGTTATTAGGGTTTTTTTCCCACTCCTGTACTGTAAATATTTTTGCCACTCTTGTTTGGGGGAACTTAGTGTGAATAAAAAATCACCATGCTGAAGTTTGTCGTTGTCTGAGCCATCATTGAAAGCGAACCCGCGACAAGCTGCGTTGATGGAACACCCCTCTGGTCACATGGTTTTGCTCATTTATGATTTGGGTTGTAGGTTTAAGGACTGCCTTGCATTATTAATTAGCTTATGGGATTGTGTACTTGGGTTCATACTCGTGATGTAGTCGTTAATGTATGCTGGGTTTTACTGAGAGTATTGTGTTTTCTTCAGCAAAACCATGAGGTGTGATGGAGAGCGGCTCTGTTTTATGAAAGGAGAAGTGGCCTAGTGCCCAGAGGGAGAAAGAAAAAGAAGAAAAACGAATTTTGGATTCACATTCTCTCATTACGTCGACTCTGTTCTCTAGACCAGGTCTGGTTGCTATCCAGAATTCTGTATTTAAGGTACTGTACCCCAACCTGCATGAAATGCCAATGGAAGATGCTGGTCCCTTTGCCCCCCTGAATGCAGTATAAATGTTGAGTGATTTTGGTTTTGGCAGCTTTTTCAATTTCACCAATGTAAAATTTGTGGCAATACGTACATTCTATCATATGAATCAGATTTGTGATGTCCGGTTTCCACTTTGCATGCAGGGGAGCTCCTTGTCCTGGGTACCTGTTGATTATATATGGGGAATACTGGAGCAGTCATTTGTCAATCTTCTTGTTGTGGTGATTGAATCGGGTATGTACCAGAATATCGATGTGGCCTCATCCACATCTTATAAGTAGATGCATATTCTGCATATTCTGTGAAATCTAATCAGCTGTAATTTGATAATGCCCCAGAAGGTGTGTCTTGGGTGATGGCTACTTTTATGCAGCAGGGTGTCTGTTGGTCTCTTTGAAGTAAACTCAAGTCGCTAGCCGTTTAGTGTGCTCTGTGTAGCCACGAAAAAACATGCATATCTAAAAATACCACTTCCTCTAACTGTAAGTTATGTTTTAATTTTGAGAATGGTGGGAGTTGAGAACCTCCAGGAATTCCTAAAATGCAGCGACTGAGCCTCGCCACCGTCCAAAGTTGTTATCAAGATAGTGGAGATATACTAGAGGTTAGATCTATATCTAAATTGTAAAGAGAGTGCACTTATATAGTGCCTTTCTGGTCTTCTTCTTCTAGTCTTGTAAAAGCGCTTTTACACTACAAGCCACATTCACCCATTCACACACTGATGGTGGCAAGCTACCATGCAGGGTGCTGGTGCAGCCATTGGGGGCAATTTGGGGTTCAGTATCTTGCCCAAGGACACTTCAACATGTGGATTGGAGGAGCCGGGAATCGAACTGCCAATCTTCTGATTAGTGGATGACCCACTCTACATCCTGAACCACAGCTGCCCAATGTTGTGTAACCTGGCATGCGGCATGGGAGCTCCTTCCCCTGTAGAGGCCAGTCACTGGTGGTATCTCTGACAGCAGTTACAATGTTGGAGATGTCATTAAACATGACAAATCTGTCCACAACTTGGGAAACAACATCATGGAGTTAGCTCCTTTTCACGTCTGGTGAACCAGTCCTAATGTGGTCGAGGATGAAGCCCTCTGGGACATCTGCAGAGACATATTTTAGTAAAAAATGTGATGATGACAAATGCATATTTGTGGATGAAAAACACATGACAAAAGAGCTATGAAATTTAAACAACATTGTAAAAATAATTCAGATACCTTGTAAAAAAATTGCAGTGATATTTTCAATTTTTAGAACAATTTCTTGCAAACATTACACAATTTCAAGTATTTCAGATCTGGTGGCTCTGTTATGCCTGGGGGGCAATTTGCTGCCATGGTTTGGGTCCACTTGTCCCCAGAGGGAGAAGTCACTGCAAATAAATACAAAGTTGTTCTGAGTGATCACCTTTATCCTATGATGAAACATTTCTATCCTGATGGGAGTGGTCTCTTCCAGGATGACAATGCCCCAATTCATAGGGCATGAGGGGTCACTGAATGGTTTGATGAGTATCAAAATGATGTGAATTATTTGCTATGGCCTTCACAGTCACCAGATCTCAACCCACTTAAACACCTATAGGAAATTTTGGACTGACATGTTAGACAGTGCTCTCCACCACCATCATCACAACACAAAATGTGGGAATATCTTTTGGAAGAATGGTGTTCCTCAGCCTTGGTCTTGATTCTACAAGTTTCTGGAACTCTTTTGGAGGGATGACCACTATTCTCTAAAGGAGGCTTGTACCAGGGCTAAAAGTGTAAACTGTAAATTGTCATTACCTCCATTGTTACTGTAGCTCCTTACTGTTTTAGCTACTTACTATTACTGTAAAATAACACGTTTAATTTGCATCATGATATCAACATGACAATGAAATGATTCCTTTAAAAAGTGAATTTCTTCTACACTATGTTTTTCTGGCATCTAAGGTCATCAGGATAAAGAAAAAAATCCCACATCTGATTGGATGACTGAAGAATCTACTAATTATGGTAATGAGGTAGGGGTTGATAAAAATCGTGATTCTGCACAGTGCACACTAATGAAAAACACTGATGTGGGAACTATCTTGAACATTTAAAAGGTATCGTATGATAAGGTATAAAAATGCATTATTATTGTTTTGTATTAGTATGGAGCAAAATATTTAAAAATAAATATTATTTATGATATTTTAAATATTGCTGGTCATAAATGAAAACCTTATTTGCAGGAACCCAGGAACATGGCACCAGAAGTCAGTCGCACAGATGTAAATGACATACATCCTTGCTATAAAATAGATAATGTTTCTTACGTGCTGACAAGCACTCCTTCCACAGTATGTGTTTTATTATATATTTTCCTTGGCTCCTTATCTGTTGTCACAATATGTGGAAACATTCTTGTAATAATCTCCATCATTTACTTCAAACAGCTCCACACTCCTACAAACTATCTAATCCTGTCTCTGGCTGTTGCTGACCTGCTTGTTGGTTTTTTAGTCTTTCCTTTCAGCATGGAATACACTGTAAGCTTTTGTCTATATCACAAAGACTTATTATGCAAAGTACGAGACAGCATTGATGTGACACTGAGCACAGCTTCTATTTTGAATTTATGTTGTATTTCCATTGACAGATATTATGCAGTGTGTCAGCCTCTGACATATAGAACTAAAATAAATGTTCATGTTGTTGTGATCATGATCCTGGTTAGCTGGAGTGTTTCTGTTCTAGTTGCAATTGGGTTTTTAATTGCAGGTTTAAACCATGAAAAATGTGAAGAAAAGTGCTTTATTGATGTTTTACTTGCAAACATTTTGGGAGCTATTTTCTCATTTTACCTCCCAATGATCATAATGCTCTGTATCTACCTGAAGATTTTCCTTGTGGCACAGAGACAGGCACGTAGCATCCAGAGCACAAAGTCTGGAGCAACTGTCAGTAAGATGGAGAGAAAGGCCACCAAAACTCTGGCTATAGTTATGGGAGTTTTTCTGATCTGTTGGACGCCATTCTTTCTGTGTTTTACCTTTCAGCTTTTAAATAATGTGTCAGTGCCTGTTGCACTGTTTGAAACTCTTAACTGGCTTGCACTGTCTAATTCAATGCTCAATCCATTTATTTATGCTTTCTTTTACAGCTGGTTCCGATCAGCTTTTAGAATAATCATATGTCTAAAAATATTTCAAGGTGATTTTGCAAACACAAAACTTCAATGACATATTGTTTGGTTTATTGAAATACCCTATGCATATGTCAGTACTGAAAACTTTGAATAATAAAGATCGTTGGGCATTTGTCATCAGAGCATTATGTCTTTGTTTTTAATTGAGCTATAAAAATGCAATATTACAGAGCTGCTTTATCAGTTTATACAATCACATAGCTTAAACACACTATGTAAATGTACATGTATTCTTCAGCTATGGTCCATTTTGGCATGGAAAAGTTTAGAAAATCTGACGAATCAAATGTTTCATTTATCCACTCTATATAGAAAGTAACTAATTTCTTTAAATAATATAGTTTTTGGCATTTTTTTCTAACATTCAGAGGAAATCATTTCTATCACACCACAATGCAGGTGTTTTTGAAACAAAGTTAGTAACATACTTTGTGTTCCAAAATATTTCATGAAATCTCACACACTGATCTGCCCAAATGTATTTACTTTCAGGATTTAAAGATAATATTTTTCCATTACATGAAAAACAGCATGAAACTATTTGAGTCAATTTTTTTTCATTGCATAATCATGAGTTTTCCAATACTATAAATTTATTATGACCATAAATGCACAATTCTCAAATCTACTAAATATTATTAGTGTCACTGTGTTATTTTTATACTTTAAAAATATGTGTTGTGATGGAGATGACACAGTGTGGTGGAAAAGACAGGACATAGCGGAGACGTGACAAACAGCACTAGTGAAAAATGTTCATGTTTATTATCACTGATACTGAGTAACATCTATTTTGAAAGTAAACTTTGTTAGTTTTAAAACATAAATTCACAATAAATCAGAAGGCATAAAACTGCTTTTCCCCCACTCTCTGCATTCTGAAACTTACAAGCATGTTGCACTTCTGGACTATCGGTAATGCCACAGTCCTGTACGTGTTTTACATTTGACTGCTAATGGAGAATACTTTGTGACTTCTTAATTGGGGTACTTTGTGACTTCTTAATTGGGGTATTTGCAACCTGCTTAAAGGTTTCTACAATTTAACATTAGATTTCTGATATATGTGATTTAGGTTGATTAATTATTTAAAAAGAAAATAAAGAGCAAAACAAAGAATTTGACTGTTTTTAAATACAGTACATTACACAGTAGATAGCTGTTTGAAAGTTGCTCATCTGAAAGGGAGCTTTGCTCTGGAAAAAGAACTTTTACTTTGACCTGTACTGCATGGTTGGACCATCACTGATTACATGTAGTATGATTGCTATTTGGGTCAGTTCTTTGAGGTAGGAGAGCACTTTGTTTAGATAAACTCAGATTGTGCATGGGTCGTGGTGCATTGATGAGCTAATAGAGCAGACAGTCACAATGCCAGTTTTAGTGTGAGCCACACCTGAATGGAGTGTCATTTTCTGCAAAATCAATGTGCAAGACCAATGCCAGCCTCTCCTATATTTTTCTTCAGGGTTCTCAGAATACTATAGGCATAGTAAATTGTTATGGCATGCTAGCAGCGAATGAAAACACATTGTTTAACCATAAAACAACCTCAGAAACTAGTGAAAATGACAAAGTGGAGGCAGGCAGAGAGAGAGAGAAAGTTACAATAGCCGTGAGAGACCACCTGTGACCTGCTACAGTACCTCCTCCGGTGCTGCTCACTCCTGGCAGTCAGTGTTGCCAGATGCGACTGTCAAAATGTAGCCCAGTCAAAGCTTAGAACCTGCCCGGTCATTGTAAAAGTAGCCCAATTTTAAATTTTCATTTAGGAAAGAGTTTATACATTACTCTGTGCTGATGTAAAAGTAAAAGTTTTTTAGAAAATGCTATATTAAACATTTAAAGTTTTTACTCATATGAACATGGGGACAATATTTTGGCATTGTTAGCAGTCGGCAGCCTGAGAGGGAGCCCTGGCACTGAGCCATGATAACGTATCTCCTGAAAGAACTCCATTACAAGCAAAGGAGTTTCACTCAGATCTGGTAGGAACAGTACTCCTGAAATATTCTGTCACTTAAAGAAAAAGTTCACAGTTGAGGTAATCATTCCTCCTGTGAATGCTGACCATTAGAAGATCCCCTCCAAAAGTGCTTTCATTCTAAGTCTAAGACTGTAACCTTTGAAAATATCCACTTAATTACCACTACTTTGGACCACTGAAGCCTCATATTAGTTTTGGATACATTTTTGAACACATTTTTGCACAAAACAAGGACATTTACATTGAATGCACATAGTATGAACAGGAGGAATGACTCCAGCAAGCCAATCATTTCTCAATGTCCATGTAGGCATCTGACTATTGTTTAAGAAAGACTGAACCTATCCTTTAAAAGCCAACGTTTTGTAGGCGTTTCCTATAATCCCTGGCTTGTTGCTTTTTTTCTCTCTAGATGTGAACTGTGTAACTAGTTTTTCTGGAATTCTCTTATCTTTCTGGAATACTTTTTTGGTCAGTTTTCTGAGTTAACCACAGTATTTGGGCATCATCTGCTATCTCTACCATCAATGTGCTGAATGTTATTGATTTTTAACTCAAAGAACTAAACTGGGATTTCTATTAATAGTGTGTCGTTCTTAAAAATGATCAGAAGTGTTTGTAGTATGCACACAACTTGACATTGGCCTTCTAATGTTACACGTCCACACCTAGCCTTGCTACTCCATAGCCCCACCAATAAATAACACAGTCCCTAACTAACCCCAGCAAAAAACAATCTCTGGCACTGCCTATGCAGAACACCAATGTGACACAGAAAAAACCCTTTCCCAAATGAAAATTAAAAATTGGGCTACTTTTTGACAAATGGGTGGGTTCTAAGCTTTGATTGGGCTACTTTTTGTCAGTACTATCTGGCAACACTGGCCTAGGATCAGGTTCAGATTGAAAATTGAGTATTTGATCAGCCAGGGACTTTTTTGGTTCATGTTCCAGTTCAAGACTATGTATTTTGTATTGCAAATTGTAAATCTTAATGTGTGCACGCACAAACACACACACACACACAAACAAAAAGTATATTATTACTCATATTGCATGCAAACAGAATGTAGTATACCACATCTGATTGGACACGAGAAGTATTGTATTAATTATGGTAATGAGACAGAGGTTGATTAATAAAATGCCAAGTTCAGAGGTTCTGCAGAGGCACAGTGAATAAGGACATACATCAACACTGATGCTTTGACTAACTTGAGGCACATGGTATGGTACTTAATGACCTACAAATTATGTTCTATGGAAAGTCTTTGTTTCTTCAGAAATATAATTTATGTTGTACACATGCTGAAGTAAATATGCAAGTATTCAAAAAGTTTTCTCAGTATAATTGATTATTAATAGATAACTGAATTACAGGAATCCAGAAGTATGGAACCAGAATCGACTGACAAAGGTACTTATGTCATTAATGGCATGCATCCTTGCTATGATAATACATCTTACATATTTGCAAGCAACCCTTCCATGATGTGTGTATTATTATATATTTTCCTTGGTTTGTTGTGTGTTGTCACAATATGTGGAAACCTTCTTGTAATAATCTCCGTCATTTACTTCAGACAGCTCCACATCCCAACTAACTACCTCATCCTCTCTCTGGCTGTAGCTGACTTGCTTGTTGGTGTTTTAGTCTTTCCTTTCAGCATGATGTTCACCGTAACTTCATGTTGGTATTATGAAGGTTTATTATGTAAAGTACGAGGCAGCTTTGATGTAACACTGAGCACAGCCTCTATTTTGAATTTATGTTGTATTTCTATTGACAGATATTATGCAGTGTGTCAGCCTCTCTCTTACAAAAGTAAAATAAATGATCGTGTTATTGGGATAATGATCTTTGTGAGCTGGAGTGTTTCTGCGCTAATTGGAATAGGCATCATAATTGCAGGATTTAATCAAGGAAAATGTGAAGAAAGTTGTATAATTGATGCTCTAATATCAACCACTCTGGCATGTATTTTTTCCTTTTATGTCCCAGTGATCATAATGCTCTGCATCTACCTGAAGATTTTTCTCGTTGCACAGAGACAGGCACGTAGCATTCAGAGCACAAAGTCTGGAGCAACTGTCAGTAAGATGGAGAGAAAGGCCACCAACACTCTTGCTATAGTTATGGGAGTTTTTATTTTATGTTGGACTCCTTATTTTCTTTGTATCATCTTTCAGCCTGTAACATATGATCTAACTCCAATTGCTGTGATAGAAACACTTAACTGGCTTACGTTGTCTAATTCGATGCTCAATCCATTCATTTATGCTTTCTTTTACAGCTGGTTTAGATCGGCTTTCAGAATGATCATTTCTGGAAAAATATTTCAAGGTGATTATGCCAACTCAAAACTCCTTTGACGTATTGTTTTGAATGCTTACATGTAACTTAAATTTGACAATAATGATAAAGGTTGAAAAAAGGTTGATAGATTTCAGTCAGTAAAAATGTTAGACATTAATTTCAACAAAATAACATGCAGATTACAGATAAGATTGGAAAATATAAAGAGTTTTATGAAAGAAATTTATTGTTACCATCCTTACTCAGACAGGGCATTCAGTTCTCTGGTAGTCTTTTACCGAAACCTCTCATACCACAGACAGACCCTGCCTCAGAGTCTCAGCTCACTCAGTGCCTAACAAGGAATGAAGTAACACGTTGACAACTGTCTCAAGTTTCTGGTGTCAATAATCAAATGCTCATGCTGAATCCTTCATAGAGCAACTACACTGTAAGTGATAAGAAGTCAAAATCCTTGTTTCCTGCAAAAATTAACTCTAAAGTTTAACTGAAGCCAATATGTTTGAGTTAGTCAAATCAAGTTAGTGATTACTAAAGTTAGTCCTCTGAACAAATTTCTTCAGCCAAATGTAAAATGAATGCTGTGGATTTTGACTTCCATCTCTCATACTATAGTTGTGCTTTGAAGGGATCTCTTCATGACCAGGACAGGAGGAATGATTAGGGGGATCAATAACTGTTATGTACACATGAGCATGTGAGTATTTTTTCAAGACAGATCTGAAAAAAATCTAATGCTATTTCTTAAAACATGTCAAATTGCTGAAGAAATAAAGTACTGACAACAGCTTAAAACCCAATCACTTTTCTCTCTCTTCACTGGGAATAACATAATCTATGAATCTATATCTAAATACAGAGATGTCTCAGACCCTGTTCATCACAACTTGTCTAATTAGGCTGTTGTGAAAATGCCGAGCGGCAACACAAAACATATTATGTAAAATGAAAAAGAAAGCTGAGCGCTATCAATCATGTGTGGCTGCAAAGTCTGTTACTGAATGCTGTTTGTGGCAAAAATAAGTTTTATTGACCTGGGGGATAACTCGCTTACTGTAGTAGAAACACATTATGCCAAACAATGTGGGCTTGGTGTTAGAAATGATGGCTTTTTGAGAGCTTTTTATCCACAACACATCTCAAAATTATTCCCACAGAAGTCACAGAAACATCAACATCAACATCTTGCAACTTAAGTATGTCACTGAGCCTCCTCCTCATCATCCCCCGGTCAAAATCAGAGAGGGCACGTTGAACCTAATCCACCCAGAACAGTGTCCCGCAACCACTTCAACAATCCGGAAATAAGACAAGAGTTCACTGTTCCTCCTCCCAATTCTACGAAGGTCCTTAAAGATTCAACTGATGTGGTAAAATCAGAGGCTAGACACAATGATGTGATACAGCTGGAGTTGAAAGTCAAGAATGTGCAAAATCATATTTCTGTTACTGTTGACAATGAGGGTGGCGACGCTATCCGGCCAGTTTTTGAAGGCTTACTAGAGCAGCTGGTACAATCAAACACAAATATCGCATCAGACGCTAGCCTAGAATTAATTGTTCAGGTGGTATGGAATCCCAGAGGTGGCGTTAAATGAAAGATGGAAAAAATGCACATTGTTCACACTGTATATTGTAGACAATAGGAACTTCATCGCCATCATCTTAGCTCATCTAATCCATTCTAAACTCACTGATAGCCAGACCATAGAATGAGGGAGAGAGTTGCAATGTCTTGCAATCAGATACCTACAACCTAGTGATGTCAGCAAATATGAAAATATTCTGAAACGTAAAATTGTGGTGTTTTACAGAAGCCCTGAAGACTGACCCCTCTCTCAATTTGAGACCGACTTCTCTGAATGTCCTAACCCTGTTTCTTTTCATTCCAAAACCACTACTATGGAATAAAAATTCTGAAAGCCTTTATAGGGGCCAAATACGTCTGTAATTGTTACCGAAGCTACGAGAACAACATACACCAACGTGAAGGTTACTGCTCCACCTGCAATGACCCTGCTTGTATTAATCACATTCCAAGTTTACAGTCAATTTTTATTGTTTAGAAATAAGAAAAAAACAAGAGCAATCTAAATCTGCAAACATTTGTAAATATTTAAAAAACAAGATCAGAAACATTTTTAATTATTTAGAAATAAACAAGAGCAGGGTGAAATAAAACTTGCATCTCACAAGTTGTAACAATCTTTAAACCTTTAAATACAAAGACAACACTTGTTCAAAAGATAATCCACAGGCCCGATGGCAGAGATGATAAACGCAGTGTTGACCACATGCAGTGGACAGGGGGTGTTGAAGCTGACAATCATGATATAATATTTTTTTAGAATGGTTTTGCAAAAACTGAAAGATGCTTGAGGGGTAATGAGCAAAGTCTGGCGGGAA
This sequence comes from Thunnus thynnus, assembly GCF_963924715.1. NCBI lineage: Eukaryota > Metazoa > Chordata > Actinopteri > Scombriformes > Scombridae > Thunnus > Thunnus thynnus. Next base: position 25,421,810 of record NC_089534.1, read on the forward strand.
ACCGTAAGAGTCAAAAAAGGTGGCTATGCCGTCCTCTTCCAGAGTCAAAGATAACCAGTGCTCTCTGGGCATGTGTGCAGGGTGCGTGTTGACGATAGAGTGGGCAGGCAGTCTAAACAAACAACTCAGTAAAAGCAGCTGGACAGAAGCCCATATGCTGTAAAATACGTCTCCCAGCAGATGATGCAGAAGACTTTCCAGTTGATGATTATTCATTTTTTTTCACTTATTCAGAATGAAATGAGGTTGTTTTTTTTTTTTTAAATAATAATCCACCAACACCTGACTTTTAGAGTTGATCTCCAGAATGGAATCATAGCAGGTGTAGACAATAAAGTGGTGGTATGCAGAAAGGTTAATCTGAATCTCATTTCCAGTCTTAAATTCCCATTGGAAACGGGGGACAAAGTGTCATTGTCTTTGCCTGGGTTCAGAGTAAACACAAACATCCGTTGTTAAATTCTCCACGGTTGATGCTCAGAGGTAAATCCTTAGGATGTCTCCCCATAGTGATAAACATGTTGTAAAACTCTGACCGAAATCCTGTGGTTTAATTAGGGTTGTAAAGCCTTAGCCAGACCCTGTCTGCCCTCCTGACAAGGCCAGATATTCCACGCGGTTGTGGATAAAATTGAGGGGTGACAGGTTTCTTCTCCATGTGAAGGCTTTTTTGTGTACCATGCCCAAAACCATGTATTTGGGCATAGTGCCCAGAAAGAGATTCTCCTGGTGACCTACTCTGGAATTTTCCGGGATGTTTTCACGTTGAGGCGTGACAGGGGGTAGAATGCGTTACCCTTCAAATCCAAATGGATGGGTTCTAAGCTTTGATTGGGCTACTTTTTGTCAGTACTATCTGGGAACACTGGCCTAGGATCAGGTTCAGATTGAAAATTGAGTATTTGATCAGCCAGGGACTTCTTTGGTTCATGTTCCAGTTCAAGACAATGTATTTTGTATTGCAAATTGTAAATCTTAATGTGTGCACGCACAAACACACACACACACACACACACACACACACACACACACACAAACAAAAAGTATATTATTACTCATGTTGCATGCAAACAGAATGTAGTAAACCACATCTGATTGGACACGAGAAGTATTGTATTAATTATGGTAATGAGACAGAGGTTGATTAATAAAATGCCAAGTTCAGAGGTTCTGCAGAGGCACAGTGAATAAGGACATACATCAACACTGATGCTTTGACTAACTTGAGGCACATGGTATGGTACTTAATGACCTACAAATTATGTTCTATGGAAAGTCTTTGTTTCTTCAGAAATATAATTTATGTTGTACACATGCTGAAGTAAATATGCAAGTATTCAAAAAGTTTTCTCAGTATAATTGATTATTAATAGATAACTGAATTACAGGAATCCAGAAGTATGGAACCAGAATCGACTGACAAAGGTACTTATGTCATTAATGGCATGCATCCTTGCTATGATAATACATCTTACATATTTGCAAGCAACCCTTCCATGATGTGTGTATTATTATATATTTTCCTTGGTTTGTTGTGTGTTGTCACAATATGTGGAAACCTTCTTGTAATAATCTCCGTCATTTACTTCAGACAGCTCCACATCCCAACTAACTACCTCATCCTCTCTCTGGCTGTAGCTGACTTGCTTGTTGGTGTTTTAGTCTTTCCTTTCAGCATGATGTTCACCGTAACTTCATGTTGGTATTATGAAGGTTTATTATGTAAAGTACGAGGCAGCTTTGATGTAACACTGAGCACAGCCTCTATTTTGAATTTATGTTGTATTTCTATTGACAGATATTATGCAGTGTGTCAGCCTCTCTCTTACAAAAGTAAAATAAATGATCGTGTTATTGGGATAATGATCTTTGTGAGCTGGAGTGTTTCTGCGCTAATTGGAATAGGCATCATAATTGCAGGATTTAATCAAGGAAAATGTGAAGAAAGTTGTATAATTGATGCTCTAATATCAACCACTCTGGCATGTATTTTTTCCTTTTATGTCCCAGTGATCATAATGCTCTGCATCTACCTGAAGATTTTTCTCGTTGCACAGAGACAGGCACGTAGCATTCAGAGCACAAAGTCTGGAGCAACTGTCAGTAAGATGGAGAGAAAGGCCACCAACACTCTTGCTATAGTTATGGGAGTTTTTATTTTATGTTGGACTCCTTATTTTCTTTGTATCATCTTTCAGCCTGTAACATATGATCTAACTCCAATTGCTGTGATAGAAACACTTAACTGGCTTGCACTGTCTAAGTCGATGCTCAATCCATTCATTTATGCTTTCTTTTACAGCTGGTTTAGATCGGCTTTCAGAATGATTATTTCTGGAAAAATATTTCAAGGTGATTATGCCAACTCAAAACTCCTTTAACGTATTGTTTTGAATGCTTTCATGTAATTTAAATTTGACAATAATGATAAAGGTTGAAAAAAGGTTGATAGATTTCAGTCAGTAAAAATGTTAGACATTAATTTCAACAAAATAACATGCAGATTACAGATAAGATTGGAAAATATAAAGAGTTTTATGAAAGAAATTTATTGTTACCATCCTTACTCAGACAGGGCATTCAGTTCTCTCATATTTCTGTTACTGTCGACAATGAGGGTGGCGACGCTATCCGGCCAGTTTTTGAAGGCTTACTAGAGCAGCTGGTACAATCAAACACAAATATCGCGTCAGACGCTAGCCTAGAATTAATTGTTCAGGTGGTATGGAATCCCAGAGGTGGCGTTAAATGAAAGGTGGAAAAAATGCACATTGTTCACACTGTATATTGTAGACAATAGGAACTTCATCGCCATCATCTTAGCTCATCTAATCCATTCTAAACTCACTGATAGCCAGACCATAGAATGAGGGAGAGAGTTGCAATGTCTTGCAATCAGATACCTACAACCTAGTGACGTCAGCAAATTTGAAAATATTCTGAAACGTAAAATTGTGGTGTTTTACAGAAGCCCTGAAGACTGACCCCTCTCTCAATTTGAGACTGACTTCTCTGAATGTCCTAACCCTGTTTCTTTTTATTCCAAAACCACTACTATGGAATAAAAATTCTGAAAGCCTTTATAGGGGCCAAATACGTCTGTAATTGTTACCGAAGCTACGAGAACAACATACACCAACGTGAAGGTTACTGCTCCACCTGCAATGACCCTGCTTGTATTAATCACATTCCAAGTTTACAGTCAATTTTTATTGTTTAGAAATAAGAAAAAAACAAGAGCAATCTAAATCTGCAAACATTTGTAAATATTTAAAAAACAAGATCAGAAACATTTTTAATTATTTAGAAATAAACAAGAGCAGGGTGAAATAAAACTTGCATCTCACAAGTTGTAACAATCTTTAAACCTTTAAATACAAAGACAACACTTGTTCAAAAGATAATCCACAGGCCCGATGGCAGAGATGATAAACGCAGTGTTGACCACATGCAGTGGACAGGGGGTGTTGAAGCTGACAATCATGATATAATATTTTTTTAGAATGGTTTTGCAAAAACTGAAAGATGCTTGAGGGGTAATGAGCAAAGTCTGGCGGGAAACCGTAAGAGTCAAAAAAGGTGGCTATGCCGTCCTCTTCCAGAGTCAAAGATAACCAGTGCTCTCTGGGCATGTGTGCAGGGTGCGTGTTGACGATAGAGTGGGCAGGCAGTCTAAACAAACAACTCAGTAAAAGCAGCTGGACAGAAGCCCATATGCTGTAAAATACGTCTCCCAGCAGATGATGCAGAAGACTTTCCAGTTGATGATTATTCATTTTTTTTCACTTATTCAGAATGAAATGAGGTTGTTTTTTTTTTTTTAAATAATAATCCACCAACACCTGACTTTTAGAGTTGATCTCCAGAATGGAATCATAGCAGGTGTAGACAATAAAGTGGTGGTATGCGGAAAGGTTAATCTGAATCTCATTTCCAGTCTTAAATTCCCATTGGAAACGGGGGACAAAGTGTCATTGTCTTTGCCTGGGTTCAGAGTAAACACAAACATCCGTTGTTAAATTCTCCACGGTTGATGCTCAGAGGTAAATCCTTAGGATGTCTCCCCATAGTGATAAACATGTTGTAAAACTCTGACCGAAATCCTGTGGTTTAATTAGGGTTGTAAAGCCTTAGCCAGACCCTGTCTGCCCTCCTGACAAGGCCAGATATTCCACGCGGTTGTGGATAAAATTGAGGGGTGACAGGTTTCTTCTCCATGTGAAGGCTTTTTTGTGTACCATGCCCAAAACCATGTATTTGGACATAGTGCCCAGAAAGAGATTCTCCTGGTGACCTACTCTGGAATTTTCCGGGATGTTTTCACGTTGAGGCGTGACAGGGGGTAGAATGCGTTACCCTTCAATAAGGCCACCGTGTGACCTTAGCGGACTGCAGGGGAAACGGAAACATTTGACAAACAGAGAGATCCCTAATATTCTCAAACAGAAAGTGAATTCGTGGGCTCCCATGAGGCAGAAGGTGTTGGTGGCGTGAGTCAGTTTAATTCTCATATCTACTGAGTTCAAAAGGAGTCTCTTGCAGAAAAATATGTCCTATGGAGAGGACCCAACAGGTGTCTCCCCAGTGTGCATGTGTAGTCTGTCCTCCTCCCAGGTCTCCATGGTGATGGAGGTCACGTGGCTCAGGTATTATTCTGTTCTGGTGGCACCTGTTCTGTTGCTCTCCCTGAGGTTTCTTCCATTTTTTTTCCTGTTAAAATGTTTTTCCTTTATTTGTCAAAGGACAGAAGATGTATTGCTTTACAGACTGTAACGCCCCTGAGGCAAATTTGTGATTTCTGATATTGGGCTATACAAATAAAATTGACTTGACTATAGAGAATGAGGTTGACATCAACACCGTGTTGAATTTTGGGTACGCACCATGTTTAGAGGATCCCGCTGCCTTTCTGTTGGTGAGTTGGAGCTATGAGTTGGTTACTTTTAACAACATGCCTGCATCAATAAAAGTGTGTTCTGCAGCTTTCACATGTAGGTATTTGTAGCATTGTGTACAGGATGTTTAAAGTGAGTGAAGTCCATTGAGAAGTTTAAAGCAAGGCTGTAGACTAAAGTTATTACAGCGAAGCTCACAGTTCAGAGATAGAGCTGATGCAAGCTGAGCTAATACCACAATGATATGAGTAATGTGCTGACTACTGTTTTAAATATGTTTTGCACAGGTAACCCTTGTGAATAAATGTGTTGCACCAGTTTGGACTCAGCCTCATTCTGAACCTAAGCACATTCAAGCTAACTGGCTAAGATTTAGCATTAGCTAATCCTTGTTGCTTTATTTAGCAATCAGCCATCAATTTGTTGCTAGTAACTCATACACGTCTGCCTTTTTGTCACACATTAACGTTGTATTTTTTATGTCCAGCAGTTTACTTTCAATTCACATACATCAATATTATACAATCCACCAGATTACAATAGCTTCCTAAAAAAATATGAAGTTCTTAAATTTTTGACTGCGATTTAACACTGTTGATAACCAGTGATATAACTGAACAATACTCAAGAACCACCCTATTTTAGAACATATTTACTCATGAACAGTTACTACCCTGTCTATGTGAAATATGTAATATTTAAACTTTGGAACATCTTGTTTTATACTTCTGTCTATCAACAGGCCCACAGCCTGCAGTGAAGGGAAGAGCTGCATCACAGTGAGTGATGAAGACCACAGCAGCAACATGGGATGCCTGAAGAGAGTGAAGCTTGATACAGGACTGAAGCAGAAGCTGCGGGACAAACACCAACCGTTCCTTAGATGAATATCATCCTCTCAGTCTGCCCAGCCAGGAGAGACAGTGTGATGGCACCCTGTGTTGGTGTGTTCATGGGAGCTTCAGCTTGTTCAGTAGTTTAAGACAGAAGCATCCAGGGGTTGGGCTGTAGCTGCTAAATATTAGTGCAATCCTTCACATGCTCTTGTAAAATAAAGTTGATTCTATACAATTCTAATGTGGTGTTTTTCCTTCATATTATACATTATCTGTACTTAAGTGTTGAATGTGACATACAGACCTTATGAGTACAGTTTTATGCGAACATGGTTGCAGAGAACCTGAACATAAATTTGCAACAGTTGACTTAAAGTTATCTACTGCTGTTTGTGTTACCAAGTATCCACATCAACCAAAACTGTAATAATAATCCATGATGACAAGTCTACTGGCCTTGTATTACATTGGCTTTGATGTAGTTACGGTGCATTATACTCAAAAAATGCACATTAGCACTCTGCCAGTAGCATTCAAAGATAGAAAAAGTGGTAACAGAGCAACTTGTGGATTTAGTTTTAAATCACAATTGAAATTATGCCTGAAACAGAACCATTTGTGTGACCCTTAACCACAAAGTACCAGAGAGATTTTCTATGTTGTAAAGTTTTAAATGGAAAGTGTTTTAGCTTTGTATGATGCAATGTTTATTCTTTGTACCCCTGTATTAATTATAACATTTGATGCCGTAATTCTTTTGCAGATTTGCCTGCCCAGGGACTGCTGATAAAATTTAGCTATCTATGCTATGACCATTGTCCATTGTTGCTGTTAAATAAACAAATAAAATAATACATAAAATACAGATTTAAGCTATAGAAACATTTAAATGAATTCTTGCATAAAATGACTGTGCGGACACACTGTGGATTTTGGCCACTGGCCACAAATTGAAAAGCACATTTGAAGGGGATTTTTTTAATAGCCAGTATGAAAAAGAGAAATGGTGACAGTGAGGCACCTGACTGTTTTGAGAGATTTTAAAAATGGTGAACCTATCCTTTAACCCAAAATGTCCTCACTTTCCCAAAAGACACATACATACATACACACACACACACACACACACACACACACACACACAGACATGTGTGCACATGCATTTGGTATATAGTATTACTCGTCATTTTGTATCTTTGTATCTCATGCAAACACAATGCAAGTACCTACATCTGATTGGATGACCTTTTTTAAAAAAAAAAAAAAAAAAAAAGTATGATAATGAGATAAAGGTTAATAAATGTTATACCAAGTCGAAAGGTTCTACAGAGTGGCACAGTGACTAAGGACATGCAACACTGATATAGAGGCACCATCAAGGTGTTCCAAGGTAAGGGAAAAATCCAAATGGAAAGCTAAAATGAACTGAAAATCATCATCTCCTTTTTTCCTAAGATAATTGTTGTTGTAATTGTGCATGCATGTTGAATCAAATATCTTTTAATGTTTTTTTTATATTATATATCATTATTGCAGAAATCAAGAAGCATGGAACCAGAATTGACTGTCAATGGGACATATGTTGTTAATGACATACATCCCTGCTATGAATCAGATAATACAACTTACATATTTACAAGCAACCCTTCCATAATATGTCTCTCAGCATATGTTTTCCTTGGCTTATTATCTGTTACCACGATATGTGGGAATCTTCTCGTAATAACCTCCATCATTTACTTCAAACAGCTCCACACTCCTACAAACTACCTCATCCTCTCTCTGGCTGTGGCTGACCTGCTTGTTGGTGTTTTAGTCTTTCCTTTCAGCATGGCATTCTCTCTTAGCTCATGTCTGTATCATGAGAATTTATTTTGTAAAATACGAGACAGCTTTGATATATCACTGTGCACATCTTCTATTCTGAACTTATGTTGTATTTCCATTGACAGATATCAAGCAGTGCATCAGCCTTTGACATATAGAACTAAAATGACTGTCCATGTTACTTTGATAATGATCCTGGTGTGCTGGGGTATTTCTGCTTTAATTGGAATTGGCATCATAATAGCAGGATTCAGCCAAGGAACATGTGAAGAAATGTGCTCTGTTGATGTTGCACTGGCAAATATTTTGGGACCTGTTTTATCTTTTTACTTCCCAGCAATCATAATGATCTGCATTTACCTGAAGATTTTTCTTGTTGCTCGGAAACAGGTGAACAGCATCCAGAAGACAACTTGTCAGAGCATAAAGTCTGGAGCAACTGTCAGTAAGATGGAGAGAAAGGCCACCAAAACTCTGGCTATAGTTATGGGAGTTTTTCTTTTATGTATGAGTCCTTACTTTCTTTGTGTGGTTTTTCAGCCTTTAGCTTATAATCCTCCACCAGTTCCTGTGATTGAAGCACTTAACTGGCTTACACTGTCAAATTCAATGCTGAATCCCTTCATATATGCTTTCTTTTACAAGTGGTTCCGATCGGCTTTCAGAATGATCATTACCGGAAAAATATTTCAAGGTGATTTTGCCAATTCAGAATTGTTTTTATGATTTCATGGAGTGCTGAAATTTTGACATGACAATAAAAAGGTGGAAACAATAAAAGAGAAATATATATAACATTTTGTAAAGTTTGTTTTGTAAATCTTTTTATGATGGATCAAATATTGAGTGTGAATGGAATATACATAAATATATATATATGAACATTAACAACAAGGGGATGTTGCAAAAATCAGTGAAGATAAGGCTGCCCATATTCTATATTTCTTATTGTCAGAAAATCAATCGAAAGACCAAATCCAACATTGAATTGATCCTACTAAAAAGTATTGCCTGTGTATCTAAATGTACTCTAAACCCACAGTTTGGTTGCAATGAATGCATGAATACATATATGCATAGACAGACAGACAGACAGGATGGTGCTGAATCTGAATATGGTATTTGGTTTTTACAAATATTTAATACAAATAGTTTAAAAAATATATTAACAAAGGAAAGTATTGTTGTCAGCTTGGTTAAATAAAAACTATGTGTGCATTTCCCCTGACTGAGTGACTGTCCAGAGCTAATGGTTGCTAACATTATATCTAGTTTGTTGCTGACTGACCAGTTTATCATGACGTGTTGGAACCAGCGATATATTGGTGATTTCAACTTGTTTCCCCATCACAAGCTCAGTGTGATACATCTGCCAGTATGAGCTAATGCTATTTTAAAGGAGTGCAGAGCAAATTGTGTTTTGTTCTGCTATTTTGCTAATTGTAGGTCATGGCAATGTGGGTTAGCTTGCACCCATTTTTGAGCTTTAACATACATTAGTGAGTGTATCCTTATAGCTGTCCTCTTTTCAAAAGAGTAACGGTATGTCTATGTGTGTGGAGCTCAGCCCCACCCTTGTGCATACAGGTACTGACAGAGAGCAGAGGGGAGAGATGGAGAGGCAAGGTGGGTGAACCCACCTTAGTGAGCGGGAAGGAATTGGAGGGTGGTGTAACTCAATTCCTGCAACCAGCAGCTTATCCTTCCCACGAGAAACATGAAACACCCACCAAAAATATGCAGTGATGTCATGGCCACGGAGCATGAGGTGGTGACAGTCAACTGATGGCAAAAGCAAGAAAGTGTAAATAAACTACTTGCTGTAATCCGATTCCTCGGAGAGTGGACACCACATTCTGGTCATGAAAGCTCCTGTGACAATGTACCTGGGCAGAATCAACACCAATTTACCGTGCTGGAGCCCGTCTGTGCGCTCCTGTGTGTCTGGCACAGTAGGGCACAAGGCGGAAGATTATAATTGAAATAGGAGGATGAATTATGGTGCTATGACACCGTGCCCAAGCTCCATCTCTCATAAGATGAAAAAGGGACAGTACCACATGCCAGACGGGCTCTCATCAAAAACCACCAAGAAGCCTCGTTGTCCATGCACCCAGTGTGGCAAACACACAGTGAGCCTGAAGTTCCAGCAGAGACTATACAAAATGAGTGGCGGTGCTTAGGTTGCTCTTACTGATGAATTGGGGCATGTGGGGGGAGGAGATAGAGGCTGAGGGGGACACATGAGCATCCAACATTGTCTCCCCCTCATTCACCCCACCTGAGTTAGGGAGAGAAGAAGCAACACCATCCCAGATGGGGTGCTTATAATCGCCAACAGCCTGTGCTTCAGTGTGGTAACAGTAAGCTGCAGCTCGTGAACAAAGTGAAGCAATGTCATTAGTGCCAAGCCTGAACAGTGGGTTCTAGCTATTCATGATGTAGGTAGAGCTAGCCCGTGTTAGATAATGACAGCCTGAGTGGCAGTAGTCCAACCATTAGCTGAAGTGCAACAGCGACACAAGGCCTAGCCTCAGACGCAATAAGACCTGCAGTGTTCTACAACCAGCATCGTTACCTTACACCAGGATTGCCAACTTTAGATACCTGGCTGGAGTGAGATTTTGATGCCATGGGCGCATTCATGTGTACGTGGATGCACCCACGCATTCAATCACATGCACATACTTGGGTTTATCAGGTTTTAAAACAGTATGCAGTTTACACATGTGGTGGGAGTGGGAGCACCACAATAGTAGACACACACTAACCCAATAAAGGGCACATAGGTTCGTTCACTAATGAAAGTCAAAGATGTGTTGTTTCCAATATCAAAACTACGGCACTAAATCTATACATGACCACACTCACACACACACACACACTCCGCCATATATATACATAAGTGTTCTTCACTATTTTTTTCCATGGGTGCACACATGTGCTTTTAGTACATGCAAATATTTTTCACCCCTTAAAACCCTAAAATGTGATATGATCTATGTTATGGGGACTTGCTTTTTGTCCCCAAAAAGGGAGGAGAGTCCCCGCAATGTAATTGTGTAAAACAGATTTATGTGCCATGGGACTAAATGCTGTTAGAACAAACCAAAAATCAAATTCCAGTATAATTTCTGACAAATTGTAAGCTAAACAACAACAGTTACACTTAGCTTATAAGAAAACACCTCAAGTCTATCTCTTCATTCAGTCCATGTGGCCATAGCATGTTTAATTTATGTTAGTTAGAGCCTGTCTCCAAATAGTGCTTTTGTGTTCTGAAATCTGATTTTTCCAATTGTCGTTTTGTCTTCCTCACATACATCAAGCTGCATGGACATTTCAGCATGTATACAACCCCACTGATGGTACAAATAATGCGTTTCTTTACATTACATGGTCTGTCCTGAATGGGGATGCCTGATCTATTCAGTGCAGATTGTGTTTGTTATGAGTAGTGGAGCAGGTGGACCCTAATACAGAAACCGTAGGCAAAGCAGGGATGAAAAAAAAACCAACTTCTTTACTCAAGGTCTGTGCAGGCAAAACAAGGCTGGCAGGTCATAGCCAAAACAGAATACAGCACAAGCAGCTGAAACTGAGCAAAGGATCCAACAAAACTGAACTGAAAACCAGGACTTGAATACAAACTAAACTGATGAGGGGATGACGTGCAGGTGGAACAGGAGAACAGAAAAAGAGCTGATTGGCTGGGAGAAACACAGGGAGCAAGCAGGGCTGACGAGGCTGGTACAGGGCAGGTGTTGAGGGAGGAGCAGGCTGGGGAAACCCAGTAAACTTTGTGAGTACAGACCAAAATAAAAACGAAGACAGACTAACTAATAAAGGTAACTTAATATCATGCCTGATAGTCTTTTAGAGAAACAACTCAATTTGGCCTTCTCCAACACAGTCCAGTCTTAACATAACAGGGAGAAAGGCTGAGGTCTCTGGTCGAATGGAGGAGAATAGCAACCAAGGGACACAGAGCCATACTTTGACAGAAAACTTAACACGTTCAATAACCATAAAGAAGAACTGGAATTCAAGAGACACACACAGTGAACACAGGAACCCAAAAGAGCAAAACACAAAGAGTCAAAAAACCATGAATCCATGACAGTTTTATTGCTATGAGTGCATGACTAACAAGGAGAATTCAGATTATCATTGACTTCAGAGCGGGTTCTCAAATCTGAAGAGACCAGAATGTCTAAGGCCCTGTTTACACCTGGTATTAACATCCGTCTCGGGTGATCTGATCACAAGTGGACAGCTTTAAGTAGGTCTGTTTACACTTGGCATCAACTTGTGTCTCCACATGTGTCCTGAGTGACCACTTGTGATTGGATCTCACTTCCCCGCTGTATATGCAAATAAACACCGACATCATTTCTGTTAACAAAGACAGAGAGAGAGAGAGAGACAGAGAGAGAGAGGCAGTGATCTCCCCACAGCTGCGTCTCTCCATTGAGAGACACTGTGCACATTTATGCACGAGACACAGCAGCATAACTTTTTTGATTATTTAAATCACCAACAGGCTGACAGGATCAGCAAGGATCTAATGTTAATAATGTTGTTTTCTTCTAAACATCCAATAGGTCAGCTGTTACACATGCTGTCCGGTTCAGTGAAACTGTTTGGAGTAAAGCAGCCGTCCTCCTGATAAATCCTGAGCTCATTCTGTCAAGCAGCGCAGCAAAACTAAAAACTGTAGTTATCATCTTGACAGGACAGAGGAAACTATCCAGCAACATAACGTTTAGCTTCTGAAATATTTTTTTTAGACAGACAAGCGAAAAACAAGTCAGTTTCTGGTTATGGTTTAATTACTATTCAAATTGTCGATTTGAAGAGGGACACTGGTTATGGGAAATACGGGAAACAACGGGAGGTGGATTACGTTTTTTAATTCACATGAAAAACAAAATAAAGGATGTCAGTTGAGTAAGTGGTCCTTCAATGTGGCCCAGGATGCATTGCGTTTACTCTACTGAATGAATGTGGCCACATGCGGCCCAGACCACCTCTGAATGTGGTCTGAGTGATTGGATCTCAATCCATCCTCAATGCGTCTTGGATGCGTTTAAACCAGTATTTAGAGCTGTCCACTTGTGATCAGATCACCTGAGAGGGATGTTAACACCAGGTGTAAACAGGCCCTAAGATTCTTGCCTTTCTTGTATACAAAAACAGTCTGGTGTCTAAACAATTTTCCAACTCTTTCATCATCTCAAAAAATGCCAGTGTTTTAAACTATAGATTTGATTTTAACGGACAAAGGTGAAAAACTAGAAGTGAACACACATGAATGACTTCTGTTTGACTTCCTGGCTGGCTTCATTTAAGATTATCTAGGTCTTCCTCTCACATTGTTGTAAGCACAGTCAATCCATTGAGAAGGGTAAACCCTTGCTTGGAACTTGTGTTTAAGATCAACTGATACTAGTCAATAAAGTGTTCCTGTGACCATCTTTGATTAATGTAACATCTAAAACATTGATTGATTCAGAACTGAAATTCATGTCAAAGGTGAGAGTTGGCCTCAGGCTGCTCAAATAGATTTGGAATTCTTCCAGTTTTTCCAAATTACCGTCGACAACCAGAAAAATATCATCAATCTATCTGCCCCAAAATTTGATGTATTAACCATAGGGGTTATTGTTGTATATACAATCCATTTCAAATTTCCCCAAGAACAGATTTGCATAGTTCGGGGCCATGCATGATCCCCTAACAATTCCAAGTGTTAGTAGAAACAAGGACTCATCAAAATTATTTTTTTCAAAATCATCTCAGTTAGTTTAACAACAAAATCTACAGGCAAGGTTTGGCTCCCATCATTGGACAGATAGTATCACAAAACATCGAACCCATGCTCTTTGTAAATATCCTCACCAAAAAGATATTATGAGGTATCCATATGATTGTGCCTGCTTCATCATCAATAAATGTGTTAAAAGAGGCAATTTTAAAAAAGTTTATATGATGATGAAAACTGTGAAAACAGACATTGAAAATATGCAAAAATCAAGTAAAATTTAAAATGTGAAGAATATCTACATGCATGATCTACATGCATAGAAAAGACTTGCATAGAAAAACATACAAAGTCCAACTCTTAGATTTTGCGTCTCTAGTTAAATGTGTCACTGTGTCTTTCACCAAATTTGTACTGTTTGTAGTCTGAGAAGGCAGAAGCACTAATTTGGACAAGCAGCCTAATTTTGGAGGGGCTTTGGAGGGGCCCAACTTCTACGTTGGGAACCACTGGACTAAACTACCTGACTGTATACAAGTTAGTTAAAACACTTGACCTCCTACAACAGTAAAATGCTGCTTATGCATTGATGCATCAGTATAAACAATCTATGACATATCTGATATCACTCACATTCAGTCATTTTGCTGCAAAGTAAGTATTTTTACTTTTGATACTGTAAGTACATTTTGTCGACAATACTTCTGTACTTTAACTTGAAGTATTTCATTGCATTGATGTTAATGAACTACAGCTGACAAAGTTTGTCATCTAAATCAGCGAAAGATCATCATTACTAGTCTAGCTACATGAATGTTTCTGTGTTCAACGTGGTGATGATCCGGTGTGCACTGTCACATTTATTCAAAGTATATCCATTGTCAGAAATATGAAGAGTTGATTTGCTGCACATTGGTGTTTAAGTCAAAGTTGAGTTGCAAGTCTTTTTTAATTCTGTTGAGTCTAAAGTCAACAGATTCATTACTATCCAGGAACCAATCTGGCTGTAACAACTTACTGTAATGAGTTGAATAGTAAGTAAAGCTGTACACCTTTACAACTTACAGGCCAAGGCTTAGTCTTAAAAAATATTTTTTATTTTTCAGATATCATGTATTTCATGAGTGTAAAGAATAATGTGTTGAATTGTAACAGATTTATAAAGATAGCGGGAAAACAAGTTTTTGTGGTAGCATAATAGAAAAAACACTCTTTCGATCTTGTATATCTTTTTATTTATAATTTATAAAAATAAATGATTTGAAAAAATAAATCCACACTGATAACTCAGTGAACTGTACACACACATTACAGCAGAGTTCATCATAAGCAAATTTTGGACAAATTATCTTTATAATTCTTATTTCATTGCATTACTACTTCAATTGCTCACAAAATTCTGAGCAGTCAGTACTATACTAAATCCGTAGTAGGTCATTGCCAGTTTAGTAATAGGCTGCCCTTCTTTACTTGAGGGGACATAGAAAGTGGTAGGTAATGGTACGGTAATAAAAGTTAATCATGAAAACTTAGAAACTAGTCTGTATGATGCACCACTTGAGTGGACACAAAATAGTAGCTTATTACATTTATCATTGATTCAGAGTTATTTGGGAATTACTTGAGCTAGTCATGATTTACAAGTTGCTTCCTTCTTACTGGTTCCTCAGAGACTCCTTTGGCTTTTGTGCCCCCCACAATATTATGTTACTGAAAATAAAGTTAAGTTAAATTTCAGCTATATCCCATTTATATCACATGCTTTCCTTAGGCTTCTTATTATAGAAATGTGAATAGAGACAATACAGTGTAGCCTCCTTCAAACATAATGTAATGCTGTTTGTTTGTTACCACATCATATACCTTCTGATTTCAAAACTGACCATGTTTGTAACATTTGTGTTTACCATATCGTCCTAGTTAACTTGACACACAAAACACATTTGAAGACTCAGTGCTGTGAGACAGTGTGGAGTTCTACATAATGTAATGTCCAATTTCTGATTATATAGGCTACTGAAAAATCTTACAATAACAGATATTATGAATTAGTAATAAAGTCAATATTATGTACACAGATTGTTGTGTTGATTCAGATACTGACAAATGACTCTGATAAGTCAGTACTGTTTGAGTGGTTTGCGGCTTCTGACACGTGGTAGATATCTGAAGGACAAACAACAGATAGTTGTTATGACAGACAATTCAAATAAGTAGGTGAGCTGCTAAATGAAAAACAATAACTTACATCTCCTTCCGCGTAGTCTGCTTATCAAATTTGTTCCACTGAAAGAGGGAATGCCACCACTTGAGGGAATGCCACTTGTACTCTATAGTAGAAACAAATAAATAAGAAGAAAAAATGGTAAAACTTTACTTTAGGATCTTGTCATTGAGATATAAAACCATGTTTTCCGTAGCAGGTCTGTAGCTATGACTAGGATACATAAACTTACAAAGAAACCAGCTAAATTGTAAGTATATGCACTAGCTTTGGTATATTAGAAAAAACAAACCACTTACTCTTGTTGGATTTGAAGTCATGCTTGATGTAGGTGATTGTCTTGAGAGGATAGATCGGATCTGCAGGCACAATCAAATTCATGTCAACTTCGAAATCAATTGTATTGCGTGACTGTGCAATTTATGGAATATTTAGCAAGATTAGAACTAAAAAACATTAGTAAATAAGTAGTAAATAGTACTAAATAATAGTAGGACTTTTACTTATAAGGTTGTATTTTTTACATTGTGGTGTTGCTACTTTTACTTGACTACAGGATTTCAATATTTTTTCCATTACTCCCAGAGTAGTGTTAATGTTCTTGACTAGCCCTTAGCAGACAAGCATACTGTATTTCCCAAAATATCAAAGTATTCCTTTAATGTCAACTTACCTTTGAATCCAATAGCGTCCCAAACACTAAAATGAAGAAACCCTGAGAAAAATGAGACATATACATTTCTTGATTATCAGATGAAAACAACCCAAACAAAAATATTGCCTTATGACAATTAAAACACAGTCTTGTATCTCAGTGGATGCAAATACCTGTAGTGAATTGAAGAATGCAAAGGCAATATGGATTCCTTTATTTTCTGGCGATATCATGGTTCCCACTCCCAAAGACCATGTCAGTCCAAATAAAGGAGTCAAAATGATCACACATCTTGCAATGACAACCAGTGTATGCTTTTCATCTGACTGGGCCGTGTCTCCCACACCTCTTCTCAGCATTTTGAACAAGACCACAATTATAATCAATATGTTCATTAAAACTATGGTCAAGGCAGGTATCACCAAAGCCAGAAGGGCCTTAGTCTCCTTCCAGTTCAGCCAACAAGCATTATCTTTCCTGATGTATCCATTTACTGGTGCTGTAACAGCAACAGTGATGACAGCTATAATTAGAGGGCACCCGTAGCCTAAACTGAAGCCAATGGCCAACATGGTTGACTTGGACATGTGGGAGAAGACCATAACCGTCCGATAAAAGAGTAAAAGTCCTGACACAAGCATCCAAAAGAACAGAGCAAGGTAGAAAAAGTGCATAAAAAATGTTGCTGTGCTACATGGTCCCACTGGAACTTTATGGTCCTCCCCTGGGTTTTCAAGGGGGTTCTTAGCAATAGCAGCACCAATGATGAAACAAATGTTTGCAATCAGCAGAGACAAGGCAGTGTTTACAATGGAAACATGACGCATGAAGGCAGTGCTGTTTCTGGTAATGGCTTTCCAGACATATCCTTCAATAATGAGACATATAACTAAACTTGCCATAGATATCCCAACTCCAACATAAGTGATTATATCCAAGGCTTTTCTTATAGATTTAGGGATGTTAGTGGCCATCAGAATCGAGAATGAGGTGAGGTGGTTGCAGCTGCACTTTACTATGTTGTTTATGTCAGAAACAAATTTACACCCCTCATCATCCCAAGCACCTAGATTATCAAGCAGTGTGAAGTTCCAGAAGACGCACTGTGGGTTCTCTGTAAGAGAATTATTTCGCTTGTCGAAGCTGAAAGTGACATTCTGAATTGATGCATTTGTTTTCACAAGTACCACAGCAGCATTAATGGTGTTAGCAAGAATACTATTGGTGGCATTGTTGTTGGTGGCATTGTTGATGCTGGTGTCAAAGCTGGAGTTCCGTGCTGGCATAACATTATTAAGGGTTGAAAAGGTGATGGTGGTGATAAAGACATTGTCAGTGTTGGAGTTTGGAATGTCAATGTCCACACTGGAGTTCAGGTTTGCACTGTAGTTTTTGTTAAACATGGTACGGTTGAGCTGGATTCGTTGAGTCACGATGCCAAACTCCCCAGTCAAGTCTTCAGAGAGAGTCTCCAGTGAACCCAGTAATTCTGAGCTGGCATTCTGGGTTTTATTTGCATTCAGAACTTCCCAGGACTGTTTTGCATCATCAGCAATGATGACATCAACTGTTTTTAGCACGTCCTGCAGATGATGAGACATTCATGGTAAGGATACAACCTCATCTCACAACACTGCACAAACTGTCAAAAAGTACATTTGTTGTATATCCTTCACTAAGGTTCATCTTACCTCCATGATACTTTCATTGACATCAGCATCAACATTTGCAATGGTGCTTAGGATGTCAACGATTGCTGATATGGTTGCAGATGAATTTGCAATTTCTGTTTTGTCTTCCTGTACAGCTTTACTTAGATTCGCCACAAAATTTGGCACTTGCTCCACAACCAAATCCTGAAAGAATGAAACTTACAGTGTTAGTATGAGGCTGCAAACCAGTGAAGACAAATGCAGAGATGTTTCTTTCTGGTCAAAATAAACTGTTACAAAGAACAGCGGTGCACCTTTTAGGCCAAAAAGAGTGGGGGGCAGGCTAGAAGGATGTGATGTTGTTGAATGGAAATAAAGCAATTACGCCTCATTATCCTTTTAAAACATTAAAGGATATGTATGAATTTTTCAAGACTGTCTTAATACAATACACACTCACTTTATTAGGAACACCTGTGCAATCTAATACAACAGCTCTGCCATAAATTCTACTTTTACGAACCTTATACATTTTCAGTTTTTGTTGACATTGTCAGAAAGGTGATAATTCTACTTTATGTTTACTACTGAAGTTATAGTGGGTAGTGGTGGTGTACAGGAGTGCATTATATTGAAAAGTGTTCCTAATATTTTGTTCCCCTCTTGTATGTTAATGGGGTGAACAAAATATTAGGAACACTTTTCAATATAATGCTAATAAAGTGCATATACAGGTGAGTGTATATGCCATATGTATGTTGAAGGAGTTTTTGGTCACTATTATCGTTCCTCCTACTGACTATGAAGCAATTTTCTCCTCACACCTTTTTGGCAATTTGTCTTTGTTCAGTGGAAGTGAACTACAGGTGACTGTAAAGGAGATATTAGAGAGTTGATGAACAACAATATACTGTGACAATCACAGCACAAATAAGCGTCCTTAACCACTAGGTGATCAAGATGACTGAAAAATGCATGTGAAGCTAATATTAGGCATCAGCAGTCTGAGTTAGGCAAATTGAGTTGGTATTGTTCAATGTTACAGTCCTTTTAGTGCCAAATCCTATCTTTTTGTTTCCCACTATCACAGTAGGGCACTATACAAAATATTATAGAAAACTAGCATGTTATTCGGTACAGAATTTTCTTAATGAAGAACCATGCAGATGTCAAACATGTCTAAATTGCTTCCTTAAATCGAATGCCTGTCTAAAGTATGCATTGTAAGTTTTATAATGTGGAATTTCAATTAATATTGGATTATAAAATTTGGCCAGAACATTCACAAGAAAAAGTTTGACAGTCTGATACTAATGATACCTGCACCTTAGTACATGCAGTAAATACCAGAGACTGCCTGTGATGTGGAGGAGTCTATCTACTGCACAAACAATCATAAACCTGGATGATGTTAGAATCATACAATTATGTGGATAACCAGATTTCTTATGTTTCACATCATATCCTGAACCTGATCAATATCAGGATAAGACATATCAGGGATTAGTGAGCATGTACATTTACTAATTGACAGACAATATCATGTTGATGACACAGACCAGAAATTGAGTGAAGCTGAATAAAGTAAAATTTAAAATAAAACATTCTAAAATTATTATAATTGTTATAAAGAATAATGAAAAGATTAATTCCCTCAGGGGAACCAAAATGTACGGAAATGGCCCTGACTTCCAGGACAAAGATGCCCACAGCATTTAGTGTTGATAACTAATATTTGTCTTTATGTCATACTGTATGTTTCAGAGATTGCTAATGGGGATGATTTCTTACAGTAGATCACCTACCTGTGAATCAATTAATAATTCCTTGATATCTGTTAAGATGCAGCTGTCCTCCTCAAGTGTCCATGCTCCTTCCTTACAGACCGCAGTCTTGCTTCCCTCTTGACCTTCATCACATCTTATGCTTGATCTGTCACCGTCTCGTCCTTTCCCATACTGAGCATCATCACATTTAACATCTTAAGAGGTAAGTAATCAATTAGTGTTACATAAAAAGATAGTGAAAACAGCAAAGGGACAGTATAGTCACATTTCAAATGTTGCTCTTACCGCCTCTGAAAATGATCATTGTTGTTGTCATACTGTAATCCTTAGGGTCATCCACCCTACATATAAACTCTTTTTTCTCCTCTGATTCGCTGCAGCTGTCTATCTGGTAATTATGCTTGATGCAGTAGGCTTTTAGGTCATTACTTTCGTCTGTGAACAATTGACAATGTTAATAATATGAACTGTTAATAGCTGCTTCCAGCTTCACAGCGTGACTAGGTTGAAGAGTTTTCAATGTCAGTTCATACTCACCTGACTGTAAAACAGTTGTGCCTTGAAACCACTTGACTTTATAGTTGGACTGCACGCAACACTGAAGTGGTTGTATTTGTCCCAATTTGCATTGAACGTTAACTTTACTCTGTAGTCGCACAACGGGAGCTTGTTTGATCTTTGTTACATCTCCTTTCTGGAGGAAATCCATTACTCCATTACCAATCAGAGTACATTCATAAAGTCCTATGATTAAGAGAAGCAAGTATTAATGATGGTATACGGTGAAATAAAAAATGGATAATAGTATGTCAGTATTTCACTATGGCCGTGACTAAATATTTTGATGCTGTGACAATATATGGGTGTCACTGTAGGTGCTTTCAGTACAACGTTTAATGTAAGAAGCAGTAGCAGTGAGTTATATGGTGTCTAACACCCCTTTTCGACCAAGAAGTCAAGGGCCGATTCAGATCCAGTGCCTAATCTCAAACGAGAAAGAACCGCCCATGTCAGGGGCTGGGGGCGGGATTATCTGACCAACCAGAGGGAAATCTCTGCCATTGTGGCGGAGATTTTGAGCCAGGCTAAAAGCTGTTAATATGTCACTTTACTAAGTTTTAATATTTTTTCAGGTAAGAAAATAACCATGTAGATTCCCAATATGTGGTCAGTTTATCCAAATAACACCTGCCATGAGGTTTGAAGGGGCCGCTGGCCTTTGTTACACCATATTTGATGACCCATCAGATTGTGTGACCTGCAGTGTTGGAAAAGGTACTTTACTTAAGTAAAAGTATCTGATGTATTAAATACATTTAACAAAGTACATGATAATAATACTGATGAGTCAATGCATAAGCAGAATTTTAACATATCAGTCACAGCTTGATCTGAGTGTTTCTTCCAACACTGCAGGTCACACATTCTGATGGGTCACCAAATACAGTGTAACACCAGGTGAGACGACCGTCAGCCATGTGATACAGACTGCCTTGCTTGAGTATACTTCAGTGTGATCAGTCTACTGGTAATGGCATACTTAATCATTCATCTAGTAGGCAGTATGCAGTATATATGAGGGAAAATAAATCTGTGATGTACATAAATGGTAATGTAGTCTGCCATTGTTGTTGTGCATTAGTGTTATGGCAGGTGGCAACAGACGTTGTGAATTACTGCCACCTACTATGTTGGAGTGTGAAGTACTCGAAGTTAGCGTTGCTAGGAAACCAGAGGCATGTACAGTTATGTAACGACTTGGCTCTCTAGCCCGTGGAACAGCAAACTGGTTGGTTGAACCAGCACCAGCACTAGGTTCAAGTTGGTTGAAAGGGGGTATAATTTGTAATATGGATATTATGTTAAGCAAGCAGAGGAATTCATTTCTCCTTTCTGTCAGCCTCAAAAGTCCAATTAGAAAACTGTTATTTTACTCTTGAAAAGACAATTAAATCTACTTCACAATATTCTGATAGTTAAAATCCCTGGTGTATAGTTTCGTAACTATTGTGTTATTCACTGTATTAGGTGATTATTGGTCTTAGCTTGGACTTACCAGCATCAGCAAGAATGACGTTGTCAATTCTAAGCACAGACGTGTTGTCAGGTGTAGTTATAGTAAATCTTCCACTGCCTTCAATTCTCAGTCCTCTAAATTTCCATCTAGAGTCGGAAATTTGTCCAATATTAATGTTTTCAGGAGGAGGCCCACACGTCAGTGTCATTGCTTTACCAGTATAAGTGAGGTTTGGAATGCTGATTGAAGTTGGACCTTTGAGAAATAGAACATCAGTTAGGAATTTAATTAAGTTAAACAAAGAGTAAGAGACCACTAGCTTTCTGTAACTTACTGTTGTAAAGTGCAGTTACGGAGCCAATCACAGGGGCAATAGGCTCCATTGCTTCTGGGAGTTTTTGATTTGCTTTAGCTATTTCGTCTGAATTAATTTGTCTTGTCTGAACAACAAAGTCTGTAATTATGCTTCCTTCTCTGTAATAAAAAAAACAAAAGCCAGTTGTTTTGTTGAGATATTAAATGTGTACCAATTTCTGCCTCATATTTTGTTAAAACCATAATTACCATACCTGAAGGCCCTCACAAAAACATTAATGAACCCAGTGATTCCTTTATACTGCTCCTCTAACTGTGAGAGAGATTTGGTTCATGATATCAACATTAGAAACAAAACAACAACTGACAACTGAATTGATAACCTCTGAAAATACAAGTTAGAATTGGTTATGGTATCAGCAATGCACTTACCACTGAATCAATCCTTGATTCAAGCTCCTTGTATGTAGAACTTGTTGCATCATTCAGTTCTGGCGTGTACTGTTTGTCTAATCTGATTAACATTTCCACATCAAATCCTGCTTATTTGAAAAAGATTGCAAAGCAAAGCTATGGTTAAACATTTCAGGATTTTTTCTTTCCTGATGTAAAAAAACAAAAGGACACCAGAAAAAAGGGTAATATAGACAGAACACAAAATAGTACACAAGACAGGAGACAAGTGGAAATTAAGGTTCATAGAGACCAATATCTTTGTTGACAAAAGCACAAGTCTCTTTTTAATATTCAATCACATTTCCAGGGCAGATATATAAAAATATTACTCTCAAAACTGTTCATATCTTTTTAAACTATTTTGTTACTGCAGCTTTTAGATATCAAGTAGAATTTATTCCAGCAGCCCCTTGCATTCAATGAAACTTAGATAATGTTTTGAAAAAAATATTCTAGTAGCTGTTATACATAATATATATATGTATATTATACATTATATATATATGTATATGTATATATATGTATATATGTATGTATATATATATATATATACACACCCCTTATATATATATATAAATAAGGGGTGTATATATATATATATACACCCCTTATATATATATATATAAGGGGTGTTAGACACCATATAACTCACTCATATATATATATTAGTACATACAGTAACTCCTGTGTCTCTTTACTGATTAACATTTGTTAATGTTTAACAGATGGCAAGTAAGCATCACATTAAATTAGCTGTCACATCATTTGGATAGGATCCAAAGAACAGTAGTTCACTAAGCCTGCATTATGAGAACAGACCTCTGCAAGACTATGCTTGTATATTGAATCATTTTTTAAAAAAAAAGTAAATTGGAGCAAAGTTGTGCAGTGTTGTATGAGACTATTCAATAAAATTGTAACTTTTAGCAGGAAAGTGTATTTTCTTGACGCAGTGCAGCCACAGTTTGAAATTTTGACCCTCAGTTCTAACGGTCACCAAATGGCAAAACTTGAACAGCGGTGTTTAAAATATGTAATATAAGATATACTATAATTCAGAACATAAAACATTATTTGTGATGGATCAAAGGGCAATCTGTAGTGCCACCTCAGCCCCTCTTTTATCAATAAAACAATACCTGTAGCAGAAGCTGTTGTAGAAGCAGGCGGTGTTGTAACAGTAGTAGATGCAGTAGTAGTTAAACTGGTTGCTGAAGGGGTACTGGTAGCAGTTGTACTGGTAGTGGTGGTTGTAATGGTCATGGTAGTAGTCATGTTGGGGACAGTAGTTGTAGTGGCACTAGCCTTGGTACTAGTAGTTGTTGTAAGGGCTGGGGTAGAAGTAACTTCTGATGTGGAGCTAACTGTGGTATTTTGGCTGGTCACATGAGTAGCTACAAATGCAACAGTTTAAGCATAAGAATAATTACTATATATAATAGTACAACAGATTTATAGTTTCTCAACAATTTGTAAATACTACAGGTCATGGCATTGGGTGTTGTTATGACACATATTTCACATCACATTATTTTAAAGCACTTGCTTGTAACAACTATTGTTGGTGTTGAAGCAACAGATGTTTAATGTGTAAAAAGCATACTGAAATTATAGATATAAAGTAAAATCCTTAAAGTGAAAAATAAATTCCTCAATATTTGCAAACAAATGTCAACCATGGGAGTGCTAGCCCATCACTTCTAAATACCTACTGGTAATGATAGTTGTTGGTTGAGTTTTGGTTGTTGTAACAGCAGGCGTTGAGTCTGCAAAGACCATTTTATAACAATGTGTTGTTGCTATATTATTACTATAATTTCTTTAAAATTTGTATACTGTTACAATTATTTCTAAGCACTTACTTGTTACAATTGTTGTTGGTGTAGTAGCAATGGTTGTTGAATCTGAAAAGACCATTTTATAATTATGTATGTTAAACAGAGACATAAAATCCTTCAACTGAAAACAAATTACTGAGAATTGTCCAACAAATATCAGCCCTGTCACTTCTAAATACCTACTGGTAATGACAGTTGTTGGTCGAGTTGTGGTTGTTGTAGCAATCAGCGTTGAATCTGCAAAGGCCATTTTATAACAATGTGTTATTGCAGACAACAGAAATCATAATTAATCAAGTCTTGCTCACTTGCTGTAAGGTTATACTACATTTCTATTGCAAGT
This sequence comes from Thunnus thynnus, assembly GCF_963924715.1. Classification (NCBI taxonomy): domain Eukaryota; kingdom Metazoa; phylum Chordata; class Actinopteri; order Scombriformes; family Scombridae; genus Thunnus; species Thunnus thynnus. The sequence continues at coordinate 25,446,419 of NC_089534.1, forward strand.
ATGTGCAGTAAACTACCATGTAATAAAAAGGAAGACCATTGTAACTATCCTTGGTGTAATTTGGGTGTTGCAGTGTTCAGATGTTAGATGTTGAGTTAGCACCAACAATATTATGATCATACATAATTGCTGACCATAAAAAACTAAATGATTCAAGCCACTACACTATGTTTTTGTGGCAATTAATTTTAGGCATATATTTGTTAAAATTATAGTTTGTGATGTGGCAACTGTTGTAGAGTTGGTACATCTGAAAAAAATACTATTGCTTATGTTCACTTAAAAACAAAAATGATTAAATTGTTCCAAACAGGTATTAACCATAAGAGTGTTGCCAATGCCTTGTATCTCATAACTTACTGGTAACTTCAGTTACTGGTGCAGACGTGTGTGATGTAGTGTTCTGATGTGTTGTTTCATGAGGTGTTAAGTCTGCAGAGACCATTTTATGATCATTAGGTATTGGTTAGAAAACATAACAATACATTATTCAAGCCCAAATCATTTACTGTAATATTTTACTACATTTGACTATACACATATTTCACATAACCTTAACTAATTTAATAAATGCCCAGTTAAACAAAGAAAATCACTACAACCTTTTCCAAAAACTTACCTGTTACAGCTGATGTTGGTGTTGCAGCTGTTGTAGAGGTTTCATCTGGTGTTGGAATGGGTGTTGAATCTGATCAGATGATTTTAAAGTTTTAGACCAATTAAAGTTGAAAGAAAAAGTACGTTTCTATATGTAATTATGAACTCTTTACGGTGTCCAAACAAATGAACCAGGAAAGTGTTACCCCATATATCTAAAAACCTACTGGTAAGTAGGAAGGTGAAATTAATGTTGTAGTGTTCTGATGTTTTGTAGCAACAGGCATTGAATCTGCAAGAATCACTTTACAACCATATATTATTGCTGGCACTACAAACTACAAATTTTACTGCATATTTAGTGGAGGTATGTCACATAACTAACTTTCACTCTGCCTGAATTGCTATAACAAGGAAGGCTATTGTAACAATTCTTGGTACTGTAAGTTGTATAGAGTTCAGAATTATATTACTTTTTTTAAACTGTAAAAGCTATTTTTAAACACTTGTTACAATTGTTGTTGGTGTTGTGGTAACTCTTGTTGTGTTCATTGAATCTGAAAAGACCATTTTATAATTATGTATGTTAAGTAGAGAAGTACGGAGGGGCCATGGAGAAAAAAATAACTAATTTGTGCTCTTGATTTAATCATTCATGCTTATGATTAAGTAATTTGTGCTCTTGATTTAACGGATTTCACCCTCATGCCATTCTCTCGTTTCATGCTCCTGAGGATGTCATTCAGTTCATAGAAACTCAGCTTCAGGGTTGTGGACATGGATGTATTGTCCGTCCATCCATCCATCCATCCATCCATCCATCCATTTTCTATAGTGCTTATCCTTTAGAGGGTTGTGGGGGAGCTGGAGCTGATCTCAGACATAGAGACAAACAACCATTCACACTCACACTCACACCTACAGGCAATTTAGAGTTGCCAGTTAACCTAACCTGCATGTTTTCGGTCTGTGGGAGGAAGCTGGAGCATCCGAACATTCAAACATATACCTGAATATTATGTATCCACATCTGTGGTTATGGAGCGCTTCTTGGCTGCCTTTGTCCAAGCTTGGCTTGGATCAGTAACTGAAGGGAAACGTCTTCTTTGTCACTTTTTTCAAACTTCCAGCTAACTGGCAAAACAGTTAAATTGAGAGCATGAATTATTAAATCAGGAGCACAAATTAGATTTTTTTTCTCCATGGCCCCTTCCAGTCTCTTTAGTGAAGTAAAATCCTCAAGTGAAAATAAATTACTGACAAACTTTAAACAGATCCTAAGAGGGTGAGAGATAGCCCTTCCATTTATTCTAAAAGCTTAAATTACATTTTAAAAATTAAGCCCAGATCATGCACTGTATTTTTTTATTACATCTTTATAATACACATATTTCACATGACTTTAATTAAAAAAATAAATGCCCAGTTATCATAAGGAAAGGTAGTAAATTAATTATGTTGAATCACTTACATGTTATAAATGTTGTTGGTGTTGCAGCTATTGTAGTGTTCATATGTGTTGTAGCAACAGGAGTTGAATCTGAAAACAATGCATAAAGTGAAATCCTTCAAATGTAGATTAATAACTGAAAAATCTATGCCATCCCTTATTTCTAAAAACCTAATGATAACTACACTTATAAGAGAAATTGTGGGTGTTGTAGTGTTCAGATGTGTTGTAGCAATTGGTGTTGAATCTACAAAGACCATTTTATAATCATGTTAGTGCTGGTGATAGAAGCCAAAATTATTCAAGCCCAGATCATGTACAGTAAAGTGCAAAGTCTGGAGAGGGATTTATATTACCATGTATTATTGTATTATAATAAAAGAGATTCCCAACAATATTACAACTGCCAGTCCACCGTGTCAGCGTCAGGTTTTGCTTTGCATAGGCATGAAAAGCAAACATGTGTACATGAGGAGCGTTTTCTAATATGGCACTTCTATCAGCAGTAATCGGCAGGATAATATAGTTTGTCTGCTTTTCCAAAACCATTACAAATCACTGTTAAAAAACAATGATTAGGTTATGGTTATGGTTAGGTTTAGGCACAAAAACCACTTTGTTAGGGTTAGAGAAAGATCATGGTTTGGGTTAGGGTTAGGGTTAAAATGATTACTTGAAAGTGGTGTGGGTTAAAGTTTCTACATCCTTAAAGTTAGGCAACCCTTGTTGTCTTGGCAACAGTAAACCCCATGACAATCGTAGTTACATTTTTTTTAATAAGTGACACTCGGTTGGTGTTGTCTTTATTTTACATTTTTATACTTTTATACTTTTTAAATGTTTAAGCACTTACTTGTTACAATTGTTAGTGGTGTTTTGGTAACTGTTGTTGTGTTCACATTTGTTGTTGTTGTTGAATCTGAGAAGAACAAATAATTCTGTATGTTAAACTGAGAAATGAAGATAAATTGAGTCTACAGAGAGTTTTATTATCCTGCCTTTATTTTGACAGTAAAAAACTAAATAAAATAGTTAAATCCCAGACAACTCACTGTATTTCCTTTTTATACATTTCTATAATAGAATATTTCTGAACTCTCACTTGTTACAAGTATAGGTGTTGCACTTGCTATAGTGTTCATAACTGTTGTAGCAGTGGGTGTTGAATCTGAAAAATAATTCACAATTAGGTGTGCTAAACTCAAAGGAAGTTAAAATAAAATAGATGTTTCCCATTTATTCTAATCTAAAACCTACTGGTAATTATGGTTGTTGGTGTAGTTGCGGGTGATGTAGTGTTCAGATGTGTCGTCACAATATTTGTTGAGTCTGCAAAGACCATGTTATGATCATGTGTTATTGTTGACAGAAGAAACTAAAAAGAAAAAAACTTATTATAATGTTTTATAACAATTTTACAAGGCATATTTCACAAAACCTTAAACAATCACTGCCTAGTTGTACTTAATCGTTACAATTGTCTTTGGTGTTGCAGTTGTTGTAGTACCCTGTAGCAACAGGATACTTCAACAATTGTGCTGTAGCAACAGGTGTTGAATCTGGACACAAAATTTGCAGTTACATTACAATTAAAAACGTCTCATGACAATAGCTGGTTTTGAAATTGTGGATGTTATAGTGGTCAGTGTTCTGTTGCTCGGTAGTTGTGTTCAGCAGCTAAAGATTTGAGTATTTGAGATTATCATGTGTTTTTGCTGAATATACAAAGCAAAATTATTGAAGGACATACAGTATATTACTTACTTAGGCAACCTCGTCGTCATGGCAACAGTAAACGCCATGACAATCGTAGTTACTTTTTTTTTTTTTAAAGTGCCACTTGGTTGGTTTTATCTTTATTTTACATTTTTATACTTTTATATTTTTTATATGTTTAAGCACTTACTTGTTACACTTGTTGTTGGTGTTGGGGTAACTGTTGTTGTGTTCACATTTGCTGTAGCAACTGTTGTTGAATCTGGAAAGATTAATTTATAGTTCTGTATGTTAAACCAAGAGGGAAAATGTAAAAAAACTGAGGATACATTTTTAAACAAATCCTTGGAAAGGAGTAAGCCCCTCCATTTACTCTAAAGACCTACCGTTAAATACAGTCGTTGGTGAAGTTGTGAGTGTTGTAGTATTCATATGTGTTGTAGCAACAGGTGTTGAATCTGGACACAAAATTTGCAGTTACATTACAATTAAAAACGTCTCATGACAATAGCTGGTTTTGAAATTGTGGATGTTATAGTGGTCAGTGTTCTGTTGCTCGGTAGTTGTGTTCAGCAGCTAAAGATTTGAGTATTTGAGATTATCATGTGTTTTTGCTGAATATACAAAGCAAAATTATCGAAGGACATACAGTATATTACTTAGTTAGGCAACCTCGTTGTCACGGCAACAGTAAACGCCATGACAATCGTAGTTACTTTTTTTTTTTTTAAAGTGCCACTTGGTTGGTTTTATCTTTATTTTACATTTTTATACTTTTATATTTTTTATATGTTTAAGCACTTACTTGTTACACTTGTTGTTGGTGTTGGGGTAACTGTTGTTGTGTTCACATTTGTTGTAGCAACTGTTGTTGAATCTGGAAAGATTAATTTATAGTTCTGTATGTTAAACCAAGAGGGAAAATGTAAAAAAACTGAGGATACATTTTTAAACAAATCCTTGGAAAGGAGTAAGCCCCTCCATTTACTCTAAAGACCTACCGTTAAATACAGTCGTTGGTGAAGTTGTGAGTGTTGTAGTATTCATATGTGTTGTAGCAACAGGTGTTGAATCTGGACACAAAATTTGCAGTTACATTACAATTAAAAACGTTTCATGACAATAGCTGGTTTTGAAATTGTGGATGTTATAGTGGTCAGTGTTCTGTTGCTCAGTAGTTGTGTTCAGCAGCTAAAGATTTGAGTATTTGAGATTGTCATGTGTTTTTGCTGAATATACAAAGCAAAATTATCGAAGAACATACAGTATATTACTTACTTAGGCAACCTCGTCGTCACGGCAACAGTAAACGCCATGACAATCGTAGTTACTTTTTTTTTTTTAAGTGCCACTTGGTTGGTTTTATCTTTATTTTACATTTTTATACTTTTATATTTTTTATATGTTTAAGCACTTACTTGTTACACTTGTTGTTGGTGTTGGGGTAACTGTTGTTGTGTTCACATTTGTTGTAGCAACTGTTGTTGAATCTGGAAAGATTAATTTATAGTTCTGTATGTTAAACCAAGAGGGAAAATGTAAAAAAACTGAGGATACATTTTTAAACAAATCCTTGGAAAGGAGTAAGCCCCTCCATTTACTCTAAAGACCTACCGTTAAATACAGTCGTTGGTGAAGTTGTGAGTGTTGTAGTATTCATATGTGTTGTTGCAACAGGTGTTGAATCTGGAAAAAACATAATGTGTGAAGTAAAATCATCAATGGAACATAAATGACTGGAAAATCGACACCATTTCTTATTTCTAAAAACTTACTGATAACTACAGTTATTAGTAAAATTGTGGGTTTTGTATTGTTCAGGTGTGTTGTAGCAATTGGTGTTGAATCTGCAAAGACCATTTTACAATCATATGTTATTGCTGGAAATAGAAGCCAAAATTATTCAAGCCCAGATCATGTACAGTAAAATGCAAAGTCTGCAAAGAGAACTATGTGACCATGTGTTATTGCATAAAATAGTAAAAGAAATTCCCCACAATTATTGTATATAAATATAAGCACTTATCTCAAAAAATATTTTTAAGCAATTACTTGTTACAATTGTTGTTGGTGTGGTAACTTGTTGTGTTCACATTTGTTGTAGCAACTGTTATTGAATCTAGAAAGAACAATTTATAATTCTGTTTGGTAAACTGGGAGAGTAAAAATATAAGTGAAGATACATTTTAAAGAAAAATTTTGAAAAGTAAAAGTAAGAATTATTTTAAATAACTGGTGTTGCAACTGTTGTTGTGTTCATATCTGTTGTAGCAACAAGTGTTGAATCTGGAAAAAAAAAAGTGTGAAATAAAATCCTTCAAGTAAAGATATAATTGCTACAACATTTTAAACAAATGTTAACCAGGGAAATGTATGAATGTACTGGTAATGTATAATGTGATAGAAGTTGTGACTGTTGTAGAGTTCAGATGTGTTGTAACAATACGCCTAGAATCCGCAAAAAACATTTTACAATCATGCATTATAGCTGACAATACAAAATAAAATTGTTGTGCCAACAGGTGTTGAATATGAAAAGACCATTTTATAATAATGTATGTTAAACTGAAAAGTACAATCTGACAATTGAAGATAAATTACAAACTGTAAACAAATCCTAAACAGGTGAGAGGTGGACCTTCCATTTATCCTAAAAACCTACTGGTAAATTTTTCTTTTTAACTTAGGTAAAGTTATGAGCATTGTTGTGCTCAAATTGGTTGAAGCAATACAACAAAGCAATTGAGTATACAGATATTGGTGTAGCTGCAGGTGTTATAGTGTTGATATCTGTTGTAGCAGTGGGTTATGAGTCTGTATGTGTGTTGCACGTGCTGTAGTGTTCATAACTGTTGTAGCAATGGGTGTTGAATATGAAAAATAATTCACAATTAGGCGTGCTAAACTCAAAGGATGTTAAGATAAAATAGATGTTTCCCTATCTATTCTAATCTAAAACCTACTGGTAATTATGGCTGTTGGTGAACTTGTGGGTGATGT